>NC_142053.1:147608705-147908705 GCF_982192425.1 Myodes glareolus | reverse complement strand
GGTTCTCCTGGGTATTTTGTTTTTCCATATAAAATTAATTATTATTCTCTCAAGGTCTGTGAAGAAGATTGATGGGATTTTGATGGGGATTGCATCGAATCTATAGATTGCTCTTGGTAGAATTGCCATTTTTACTATGTTGATCCTCCCAATCCAAGAGCAAGGGAGATCTTTCCATTTTCTGGTATCCTTCTCATTTCCTTTCTTCAAAGACTTAAATTCTTGTCAAATAGGTCTTTCACTTCCTTGGTTAGAGTTACCCCAAGATATTTTATGCTATTTGTGGCTATCATGAAAGGTGAAGTTTCGCTGATTTCCCTCTCTGCTTCTTTATCCTTTGTATATAGGAGGGCAGCTGATTTTTTGGAGTTGATCTTGTATTCTGCCACATTACTAAAGGTGTTTATTAGCTGTAGGGTTTCTGTGGTAGAGTTTTTGGGGTCGCTCCTGTATACTATCATATCGTCTGCAAATAACGAGAGTTTAACTTCTTCCTTTCAAATTCGAATCCTCTTGATCCCCTTATGTTGTCTTATTGCTATTGCTAGAACTTCTAGCACTATATTGAAGAGGTATGGGGAGAGTGGACAGCCTTGTCTTTTTCCTGATTTCAGTGGAATGGATTTGAGTTTCTCTCCGTTCAGTTTGATGTTAGCTCTCGTCTTGCTGTCATTAGATTTTATTATATTTAGGTATGATCCCTCTATCCCCAATCTCTTCAATATTTTTATCATAAAGGGATGTTGGATTTTGTCAACTCAGAGTACTATACCCAGCCAATCTTTAGTTCACTATCAATGGAGAAAACAAATATTCCAGGATAAAAGTAAATTTAAATAATTCGTAGCCACAAATCCAGCCTTACAGAAAGTAATAGAAGGAAAATCGCAACCCAAGGAATCCAACATTGCCATCACTGCCTACAATAACCCAGACATCTAGCGACCCTTCACAACCACAACTCAAAGAAAAGAAACACACAAACTTGACTACACACACACACACACACACACACACACACACAAATATAATAACCAGAATCAACAACCACTGGTCATTAATATCACTTAATATTAATGGACTCAACTCACTAAGAGATTGGATACAAAAACAGGATCCAGCATTCTGCAGTTTACAAGAAACACATCTCAACCACAAAGATAGACATCTACTCAGAGTAAAGGGTTGGGTAAACGTTTTCCAAGCAAGTGGACCTAAGAAAGAAGAGGGTGTGGCCATTCTAATATCTAACAAAATTGACTTCAAACTAAAATCAATCAGAAGAGATGGAGATGGACATTTCATACTCATACATTTCTTTAGAGGAACTTTAAACCAGTGGAATGTAGAAAATTAATGCAGGAAACAGGTGTATGAATAATAGTCTCAGTACAAAACACAAAGTCACAAGCTAAATGACAGAAAATCTAAACATTCATTTAACTGACACACACAAACATCCACACATGCACATATGTAGAACACAATTAATGGCTGTGGTTGTCAAAACCCACAAGGTCACATAAATCATTTATCAAATGTAACTGGAGGTGTCTGTTTCTCTAGTTTTTTTGCAACTTGCATTTTTCCTTTAAAAATGCATTTCACATTTTCTGTAACTCATGAGCCTGTAGATGCAACCTGAATACTTTTGAAAACTTTTGTGAGATCCAATGAAAAAGATGTCTGTACCTGAAGACATGTTATCCTCCCTCTTAATCAAGCTGACTCTAAAACCTCCATTTTGTCAGTCAAGTTTTCTTTGTTCCTGAATAATAGCAGTGAGGTCTAAACAGGTGCTGCTTATTGAATTCACTGTAAGAAAAACTTTCCTATATATTTTGGAGCAATAATCACTTCTGTTCTCTCAAAAGAAGAGATTGTTGACTACAAATTAACCTTGGATCTTTGCATGTATGTTGACAGTTGAATATAATTATTTGATCTTGTTTCCTCAATCAGTAAGAAAAGGATCTATCGTGGTGCATGAGATGACTCCTTGCAAATTTTACCCCATGCTGAGATACCCTCTAATGCCTTTAAGTACGTGGTAGGATATTCTTCCATATCTCAACTTAGTAAACATGCTTTGAAAACTCCCATGGAACTGTGAAACAATAGTCTGTACCCTGTCAATTGTAGTTAAATAGAAGGTTCATTAGATAGTAGACAGGCAGGAAGTATAGGTGGAGAAACCATGCGTAAAGTACAGTTTGGTCAACAATACAAGAACAAGAGGATTCTCAGAAGAAGGAGCAAACCATCTTAAGTCATGACTCAGGCACAAAGGAAGCAAGAAGTGACCGATCTTTGAAAAACTTATAAAGACACATTGTTATCACAGACAAGAATCATGGGCTAATATAAGCTATAAGAATAGATTAGTATGAAGAGCCTGAGATACTGTGCAAATCAGTATATAATTACTGTAGACCTTTTTGTATTTTATTTGTGAATGAATGTCTGGCATACCAAGAGGGACAGAAACATCTCTGGAAGACAACCCAAAATACATTATGTCTTACCATATTGTAGACTATGTGACGCCAAACATCTATGATAGAGTGTAAGTTGGATATATGCTTGAAAATATTCTACCTGTGATCATGCACTACCTTTACAAAGAATGTTCTCTGGTTATGGTAAATTGTAAATTTAAAACTTTCCACATATTATACCTTATTATTCTCTGGGGAATTTTGAGCAAATAGAGATAAAATTTCACAGATTAAAATCAATCAGGTACTTCAGCTTATAACATTGTTAATTTTGTCACAGTCATTGCAGCCTGGACGCACAATCTGCTTCCTCTTCCATGGATTTAAACAATACTCCACCCCAGCATGGAAGGCTCTTTTTCCTTTTACTTACCCTGACAGATGACACATTTTGAAACTTGAAGTCTTATATCTGCTTGAAAACTCAGAAACTTAATGTGTAATTGTAATCACACAGTTCCCATAAGATTGTATTGATAATGACTATCTTCTTAGCATGAAGATATGTTGTGTGAAACATTTTCCTTTATGTACTCAACATTCAACACACATAAGGAGAGACATTTACAAGTGATAAAAGGAACACATAAATAAAGGAAGGCATGAATTAAAAAAAATTCAAAAGGAAAGAAAGCAAGGCATATAGTCCCAATACTTGTTTATCCATGAAAGTGAGTGAGAGGAAATAGTATATGATGAATGAAGGGAAATTGATAGGTGGCATGAAATTGGGAAAAGAGAAGTCCACAGATAGTAGGAACTCGAAGTAAGATTATACTCTCTAATTAAGGAGACCTCTTAATACACACCTATATAAAATATATGATTTAATATTTGCAAGATGAACTAAAGTATATAATATATGTGAATGAAAATGCATATTTAACATATATTATATTATGTAATAAAACTTAATGAGAAAATTATGAATGTCAGAAGAGATAATATAGTTGGTTTCTTAGACACATAAGGGAAGCATACTAATGCATTATTATTTAACATAAAAAGGACAATATTTAATATTCATTGAAATGTGTTGCTCTCTTTTAAAGACGAATTTTTCCATTATCAGATTTCCTGTGTTTATTATTCTCCCATAAGTAGTGATAAGGGCTTCAGCTCACTAGCTGGGTGCTGGTGGTTCTCATCTTTCATCCCAGCACTTGGGAGCCAGAGGCAGGCAGATCTCTATGTGATCAAAGATAGATATTTGCTGTTGAAATTAACAATCAGAATAAGATAAAATATTAAGATAGACTAACAGATAAGATATCTCTCCAGGAAGGTAATATGCACACAATCAAACTTTTGTGTAATGATGAGACATTATCTTACTAGACAAGTTTCAAAGCTGAGAATACTCAGTGAGGGCATAAGAACAGAACACAGGACAGGAGATACAGACTTTACAAAAGGTAGAACTATTAAGATTTGAAAAGTTTAAGGGATTCATTGAAATTGATGAACAGAAACAAAAGGTAAAAAATCAGGACTTAGGCTCATCAGAAAATGACAAATCCCATGTTGATTTACATAGAATTTTAACTGAATATCTGGAAATTTCATTGGAAAGACTGTATGGCACAAAGTATCCTAATGTAATCAATTAATATGCATGAGAACAATTATATATGAACAATTTTAAAAAATTAAAGAGGAAAGAGTTCCTTTTTTGGCTTCTTTTTTCACTTTCTTTTTGTCATTTTTTATATTTTTTATTAAATTTTATTGATCTCTACATTTCTCTCATCCCATCAAGTACTTTCTCCTTCTGCTGTCAACCCAGTAACAAGATCCTAATGCACATCATTTACTTTGGAGATCTTGTCCTTTTCTATTTCCCATGTAGAGTAGATCGATTTAATCTCTCTTAGTGTTCTCATCGTTGTCTCTGTTTTCTGGGTTTGTGGTTTGTAAGCTGTAAGCTGGTTTTCTTTGCTTTATGTTCAAAAACCACCTATGAGTGAGTACATGTGAAAACTGTGTTTCTTGGTCTGCACTACCTCAGTAAAAATAATGGTTTTTAGCTTCATACATTTTCCTACAAATTTCAAGATGTCATTTTGGTATTCTGCTGTGTAGTATTCCATTGTGTAAATGTACCACATTTTCATTATCTTTTCTTCAATCGCAGGGCATTTAAGTTGTCTCCAGGTTCTGGATATGACAAAAATGCTGCTATAAATATAGTTGAGCACATGCCCTTGTGGCATGATTGAGCATCCTCCTCCTTTGAATATATACTCAAAAGTAGTGTTACCGCGTTTTGGGGAATGTTGTTGCATAATTTTATAAATAATCACGAAATTAACATTCAAATGGGTTGTACAACCTCAAGAATGTATGTATTATGGGATTTATCCACATTCTGTCAGGAAAATGGTGAAAGTTTGGACTTCAAGCAGTAAGGCTTCCCAACAGAATAGTTTCAATATTTATCAGTAGTCCGAGATAGTGACCTTTCTTGTTTTGGAAACAGCCATGGAGAAGAGAGACAAAAACTTTAGAACAAGAAGGGAAAGAAAATAGATTTCACACTTACAAGATCAAATTCTTGGTGAGGGTCATTACTCCAAACCTCAGTAACAAATGGCTACAGCAAACACACATTGTTCCTATTTAGCACAGCAGCAATAAATGCTTGGGGAAGGATTCAGAAGCCAAGAAAGAGGATTGAGTCATGTATTAGGGTTAAACAGGGACAGAGAGAACACTTTAGTGACTTCTTAAAAACATTTATTAAGGCTATAAAAGTAGGAGTGACAGATCCTGAAGCTTGATATATGAAAATCGAAATTTGGCTTTTGAAAATGTCAAGTTAGAATATAAGACGATTTTTGGGTGTTTACTGGTCACATCTGCACACCATAGGTGAATGAATTTTACATACAACTAATGTTGAAACATTTGACTGAAGCACTAAGACTAGGGTAGGAAAAGCGATTTTCAGTTGTATGAGGAGACACCACAATGTCAAATGTTTTAACTGTTGTAGAAAAGGACATTTAAGAACCAACTTAAGATAAGTTATTAGTAGGAAAAATGACTCCTCTAAGTACGGTAAGAAAAGGAGGATTCAGTCTTCTGGTAAATATAGGAGGTGTGGTAAAGGCTGACATTGGACGAATAAATGTGGGTCGATAGAAGACAGACAAGAAATTATGATGCACTGGGATACTCATTATGGGGCTCTCACAGGCTCCAATGTCAAATATATTACAGTCAATCCCAGTTATGTAGAGAACATGGATCACCAGGAAAATTAACCAATCCAGAGAGGATTATAATAAACATGGGGGATGAATCAAAAACTCCAATCAGAAATATGAAGCTATATTATACCATACTTGGAAAATGGTCAAAGAATAATCAAAGAGTGCATATAAATGATATTGTAATTTACGGCTTATCAGACACAGATGCCGATGTTAGAATCATTACTC
The DNA here is from genome assembly GCF_982192425.1 of Myodes glareolus. NCBI lineage: Eukaryota > Metazoa > Chordata > Mammalia > Rodentia > Cricetidae > Myodes > Myodes glareolus. Next base: position 147,902,764 of record NC_142053.1, on the reverse strand, counting down.
TAGTTTATTGGCATGCAGATTGGCCTCTTAAAGATACTCATTTGATAGAATTTAGTACCATGTTTCAAGTTAAACAAAGCACAAATTGGGTTGAAATTATGGAGCCTGAAGGACAGAAACAAATTCTGCTCTCATTTGTATCTAATATCACAGTGAATTTATTGGGTCATGATTTATTGTTGCAATAGAATACCCAAGTTAACATTCCTGTACTCCCCAAAACTCATATTTCTGGAAAGAAAATCATAAGGCATTATTAAAAAGTCACTAGCCATTCAGGATGAAGAACAAGACAAAACAGTGGGCAAACCATAAGAATTACTAACAGTCTTTCCTTTAAAATGGTTAACTGAGAAACACATATGATTTAAACAATGGCTTTAAGCAGACAAACTTCAGGCTTTAGGAGAGTTGGTACAAAAGCAAATAGATATTTGACATATTGAATAATGAACAAGCTCCTTAAATTATCCTGTATTTGTTGTTAGAAAGAAATCTGGCAAATAGTGAAGGCTGAGAGATCTAAGAGCTCTAAAGGTGATTCAACTATAGGCTCTCTACAGTCTGGAATTCTCTATTATCAAAAGAATGGAATATTGATTAAACTATTTCTTCACTACAACTTTCCAAGATGACAGAGAAAAAATTTCTTTCACAGGTCTGTCGTATGATTCTCAGCCAAATGAGAGATACCAGTGGAACATTCTTCCACAGGGAAGGATCAATAGACCTACTCTGTGCCAAAACATTGTAAGTCAGACAATGTTGATCAAAATTCCAACAAAATCCCCCTTAGAGAGAATAGTAATCAAGTTTAAATGGCAAACAAAAGACCCAGGATAGTCTAACAATCCTATACAATAAAAGAATTACGGAGACATTACCATGCCTGACTTCAAAATCTAATAAAGAAATACAGTAATAAAAACTGCATGGTATTGGCAAAAAAAAAAAAACAGAGATGTCGACCAATGGGATAAAATCAAAGTCCCAGATATTAATCCTCAAACCGACGAACAACTGATTTTTGAAAAAGAGCTAAAACTGTACAATGGAAGAAAGAAATCATCCTTAATAAATGGTGCTGGCATAATTGGATGTCAACCTGTAGAAGAATGAAAATAGAACCATGTCTACACCATGCACAAACTCAAGTCAAAATGAATTAAAGACCTCAATATTAATCTTACCACATTGAACATGATAGAAGAGAAAGTAGGAAGTAGTCTTCAAGACATGGACACAGGAGATCACTTCTTAGGGAGAACTCCAGTAGCACAGACAATAAGAGCCACAGTGAATAAATGGAACCTCCTGAACCTGAGTATCTTCTGTACATCAAAGGACACTCTTATTAAGACAAAAATTCAACCTACTGACTGAGAGAATATTTTCAACAACCCCTCATCAGACAAAGTTCTGATATCCAAAATACACAAAAAACTCAAGAAACTAGACACTAAAACTTTATTCAACCCAATTAAAAATGGGGTACTGAACTGAACAGAGAATTCTCAACAAAAGAAATTAAAATGTCCAAAAGACACCTAAGGGTATGTTCTACCTCTTTAGTGATCAGGGAAATACAAATCTAAACAACTTTGAGATACCATCTTACACCTTTCAGAATAGCTAGAATCAATAAAACCGATGATAACTTATGTTGGAGAGGATTTGGAGTGAGAGGTATGCTCATCCATTTTAGGTGGGGGTGCAAAAATGTGAAGCCACTTTGGAAATCAGTGTGCCAGTTTCTAAAGAAGTGGGGAGTCACCCAACCTCAGGAACCAGTAATTCCACTCTTGGGTATGTACCCAAGAGATGTCCTGTCATACTACAAAAGAATTTGTTCAACTATGATCATAGCAGCACTACCTGTAATAGCCATAGACTGGAAACAGCCTAGGTGTCCCTCAAGAGAAGAATGGTTAATGAAAGTGTGGATCATATACACATTGGAGTTTTACCCAGTGGTAAAAAGCAATGATATCTTGAATTTTGCATGTTAATGGATGGGAATAGAAAATGCTTTCAGGAGTGAGATAATCCAGACCCCAAACGAGAAATATGGTAAATACTAACCCATAAGTTGATTCAAGCCATAAATAAAGGACATTGAGCTTATAATTCGTGATCTTAGAGAAGGCAAATAAGAAGGTGAAACCAAAGAAAAGCATATAGTTATCCTTCTGGATATTGGAATTAGAGAAGATTGCCAGGCAAAATTTGGTGCATGGAGATCTGGGGGGGGTGGAGGTAAAAGGAGATTGCTAGAAAGAAATTAGAAAGGGAAAATTCAAGAGACCTTGTTGGAATGGGATGTGTGGGATGGAAGAAGGGTGGAAACGGGAGCAGCAAAGTCAATATCTTAATTAAGGGAGCTATTTTAGGGTTAGCAAGAGACTTAACTTAAGAGGACTTTCAAGGTCCAAGGTGAGGTCCCCCGATTTTTCCCTGGGCAACAGATGAGAGGGTGCCTGATGGCCTTGTTCCGTAGCTACACCAATGAATATCTCGCATACCACCATAGAAACTTCATCTGGCCATGGAATGGGATAGAGACAGAGACCAACACTGGAACACTGGATTTTGTTCCCAAGGTCCCAATGAGTAACAGAAGGAGGGAGAACATGAGCAAGAAAGTCAGGCATATGAAACGTGCATCCATGCACTGAGAAGGTAGAAATGGTCTAATGGGGACTCACCAAGGCCTGCTGGACTGGGAGTGATGGAGCATATGATCAAACTGTACACTCTGGATTTGGCTGGCAATGATGGCTGACTGAGAATCCAAGAACAATGGCACTGGGTTTTGATTAGACTGCCTGGACAGACTTTGTATGAGCCTGGTTTGTTTGGATGCTCACCTTAATGGAAAGGGATGGAGGGGGAAGCATGTACTAAACATATTTGAAAAATGACAAAGAAATGCATACTTTTCAGATAAATACTATATACCAAAATCGAATCAAGACCAAATAAACAATTTAAATAGACTTAATAGTCACAAGGAAATAGTAGTTGTCATCAAAAACCTTCGTACAACAAAAACCAATGACCAGATGGTTAAGTACAGAATTCTACAAAGAATAGCTAATATGTGAACTCCTCAATGTGTTGCACATAAAAAAATAGAAGTGTCACTTATAAACTTTTATATGAAGCTACAATTTTGCTTAGACCAAAACCACATAAAAACTCAAGCAAGAAAGGGGATTACAGAGCAATCTCACTCATGAACATCAATGCAAAAATTCTAAATAAAATATTGGTAAACCAAATCCAAGAACACATCAAAAAATCCATTTTGAATGATCAAGTAACTTCATCCCTGAGATGCAGGACTGGTTCAACATATGAAAGTCTATCAATGTAATCCATCATATAAATAAACTGAATATATATCCTTATTTATCACCTTTCACCAAACTCAAGAGTAAATCAATTATAGACCTCAATATAAATTCAATCACACAGGATCTGATAGAAGAGAAAGAAGAAATTAGTCGGAAATACATGGGCACCAGAGTCCACTTCCTATGTTGAACTCAGCAGCATAGTCAAGAATAGCAACAATGAATTAAAGGGAACTCCTGAAATTGAGACGCTTCTATAAAGCAAATGACACAATCATTAAGACAACCTTCTGAATGGAAGAAAATCTTCGTTAACCCAGATATCAGACAAAGATCTGATCTCCAAACTAAAGAAAGCAAGAAACTAGACACGAAAATCTAAATAACCCAATTTAAAAATGGGGATACTAAACTGAACAAAGAATTCTCAATAGAAGAAATTAAAATGGCCAAAAGATTCTTAAGGACATGTTCGACTTCCTTCGCTTTCAGTAAATATAAACCAAAACAACTCTAAGATACCATCTGACACATGTCAGAATATCTAAATTAAAAACACCAGTGATAGCCTTTGATGGAGAGTATGTTGGGTAAGGGAAACACTCATTTCATGCTGGTGGGTATGCAAAGTAATGCCACTACTTTGGAAAACAGAGTGGGAGTATTTCAGAAAATTGGGAGTCAGCCTACCTAAGGATCCAGCAATACCACTCTTGGGAATATACCCACGAGATGCCCAATCATTCCACAAAAGCATCTGTTCAACTGTGTTCATAATAGAAGTATTTTCAATAGCAAGAACCTGGAAATAACCCGTTAATGGGAGAATGGATAAAGAAAGTGTGACACTTCTAGAAATTAGAGTACTACTCAGAGGGAAAAAAAATAACATCTTGAATTTTGCTTGAAAATGGATGGAAATAGAAACACTTTCCAAACTGAGATAACTCACACCCAAAAATATGAATATGGTATGTACTCATGCATTGGTGAATTCTAGCCATAAACATAGAACATTTAGCATATACTTCCTTATCCAAGAGAATCTAAGTAATTAGGTGAACATAAAGGAAAATATATCTAGGTCCTCTTGGAAATTGGAAGCAGACAAGAACACCAGGAAAAAGTTGGAAGTATGGGGATGGGAGTAGGGTTATACAATGGAAGTGTGATTAGGCAAAGGGAAGGGGAACAGTGAATGGTGAAACATATGGTTGGAAATTCTTGGGGGAGTGTGTTGGTTGAAACATAGAAAGGGCAGATATGGGAGTAGGGAAGAAGATAAATTACTTCAGGGAGCCATTTTGGGGTTGGCAAGATTCTTTACTCTAGAGTGATTTCCAGTGGTCAGCAGGAATGTTGCCAGCTAGGACCCAGGTCATTGGAGGAGAGGGTCAACTGAACTGGTCTTGTCCCAGATTCAGACTGATAACTATCTTCATCTATAGAATCTTCCTCCAGCAACAGATGGGGATAGAGAAAGAGACCCACATGGGAGCACTGGACTGAGCTCTCAATGTACAGTGGAAAAGCAAATGGAGGGAGAATATGACAAAGGAAAACAGGACCAGGAGTGGTTGTTCCACTTACTGAAATAGTGTATTTGAACTAATGGGAGCTTAACAAATCCAGATGGACTGGCACTGAAAGAACATGGGATATACTGGACCTTCCGAATGTGGTCACAATTGAGGCAGACTGAGAAGCCAACAAGATGACAATGTGATTTGTCTCTACTGCATTTACTGATTTTTTTTTTGGGGGGGAGATCCTATTGTATTTGGATGAATACCTTCCTAAGCCTTGATGGATGGGGGAAGGCTTTGGACTTCACACAGGGCAGGGTACCCTCTCCTTTCTTAGGACTGGAGGGGGAGAGAAGAGAGGATGTCGGGTTGTGGGAGGAAATTGTTAGGAGGGGAGAGGGTGGAAAATTTGTTTCCAATTTTATATAAAGTAATAATAACTATCAGAGAAAAAAGCAAAGAAAAAGACTGTCAGATCTTACCAAGACAAGGTAATACAGTTTTGAATATTTTCTGCCTCTGAAAATGGTCTCTCTGTTACTCTAGACCTTATCCAATGTTGGTTGTTCCACAATTGCAAATGAAATTTTTGGTGACCGCACAGATAACCAGTTGTCTCTGTCATTTGCTGCACATTTTTGGAAGTTACTTGAGTGTACTTCCTGCTTACTCAAGTAATATTTCTCTTCTTGGGTATTTAATGGTGTTAAAGACTAGATATTTGTGGTTACTGACATTCTCCTAGGAAACTACATTTCCCAGCAGCATATGCGCTGACTGATTGATATTTACTTCACCAGGTTCTGATGTAGATATGACTTTCCTTCACGCTCATGCACTGGGATTCTTTTAAAAATCTGAGTGTTTCATTCCTGTTCCCCTTCTTTCCTGTTTTTACCTCACTGTCTGTCACATCTCCCAACCCTTAATAAAGTCATCCACTTGGTTCTTTTTTCATGGACCGTGTCCTCTTTCATCTCTGCAGGAATATTAGTTACTTTGCTCTTATATTTGGCCTAGTTATTTATTATACAAGACTTGAACTCAAGAGGATAGGGTAATTATTAAAACATTTATTATATGTATCTTGTTTTTTATTGTTTATGATGCTTGCAATTTTAATTTTTAACTGATATTTCTTTTTATTGTAAATAAGTTGGTATTAGGCTTAGAAAGTTCTCATTGAAACAAAAAATGGAGTTGTTATATGATTTCCTACTGCCAGTTTCCTTCAAGATACACACCCACTTGGACTTGAACTCTAATACTATATATGCCAATGTAAAGCAAATGTACGCCTTCTTTCCAGGCTGCTGGATTTGATTGCTGTTCCACATTTGATAAGAGAATTGTGATATGTGAGTCTACCCCTAAATAAATAGCTCTCTGTTATTCTCAATTCTGAGCTGTGTGTGATTTATTTTAAACATTTTTTTTCATAAATAATTTTTCAAATACAAGAATGCTACAGGTGGTTGAAGTATCTGACTGGAAAACAACTGCTTTACAAAACTCATTTCCTGATAACAAAATAAATTGATTCTATGCAGGAAGCTTTAATGATTGTTTCTACTCTTTTTTTCTAATGGAATTTTCAGAAGAAATTGGTATTTCTAATTAGGACTAATATGGTCCGTTGATTTCTTCACAGACATGAACTGTGACTTTTCAAAAGGCTATACCTGACCATCTGTCATCGTGGATAATGTGTTGGCAGAGCCACATTGAAGTTATTGACTGAGAGATTTAGATCACTGCCACTGAATTACTGAGCAGAAGTTGCTCTCAGTAGGATTGGGGTGGTCTCATGGATGGGTTTTCAAACTTAGTTATCAGTAAAAAATTACAACTCTGTGGTTTTTAGAAGCCTAGAAGTACCAACAATTTTTCTCAGAATATCTTGGCTCTATTAATGAACCGAACTTACCCCAGTAAACATGTATTGGAATGTGTTGAAGGGTAGTCCTGACTGACATGCATAATTTGCAAAATGCAGACTGAGAGATAAAATGGATGTAAACTTGGAACATCTTGTCTGGTGAAGCTTAATTTTAGCCTCCAACCCTGTCTTTGATATTTATTTAGTAATGTTTCATTTGCAAATTTAAGAGCAAAAACAAAAAAATCAAAGAAAAAACAACAACTAACATATTTATAGCTGAACATACTTGAATAATCCACAAATCTCAAAGTCATGGTGGGAGAAAGAAAGAGGAAGATGGATCCAGAAAAGATATAGGATGCTGCTATGAGAAAAATGGAGAAAAGTGATTGCTTCCTAAAATGGAAACAATATTTCAAGTCTAGATATTGATAAACATTGAATTGATTTTTGTACATGGTAAAAGATAGGGGAAACAATTCAATATTGAAAGTATTGGAAGGGACTTCTAGGCCAAGACTCTAATACCACAAAATATTTTCAACAATCAATAAATGAAATTAAAAGTTTTCATCTGAAAAAGATAATTATAGGTAAACAAAATCCCTGCAAAGAATGAGAAAATAATAAGGATGATTTTAGTAGGCAATTCAAGAGGTTAGCTTGTAGTGCCTTCTTTCCTAAGGAAGTTCAATATTAGCTTTGCCACATTTCATAAATGTTATGATAAAATTATTTAACCTCTAAATATAAAACACCAGTGAACTCACATTTAGAAATGATACCATCAGAGAAGTGAGAGAAAATATGAGAAAAAAAATGTAAGATGAGACTTTGGTGGTCGGGAATGTAAACTTTCATCTTTGTTCTCTCATGGTGATTGAGAAATTTGATGGAAATTCAATCAGATAATTAGTAATGTGGCAGGGTACAGGATCAACTCCAAAAAAAAGTGCCCCCCTATACACAAAGGATAAATAACCAGGACGGGAAATCAAAAAAAAAATCATCTTTCACGATAGCCACAAATAGCATAAAATATCTTGGTATAACTCTAACCAAGGATGTGACTGACCTATTTGACAAGAGTTATAAGTCTTTGAAGAAAGAAATTGAGGATAATACCAGAAAATTGAAGAACTTCCTTTGCTCATAGATAGGGAGAATCAAAATAGTAAAATTGGCAATGCTACCAGAAGAAATTTATAGATTCAATGCAATCCCCATGAAATACAATCAAATTTTTTCACAGACCTTGAGAGAACATTAATCAACTTTATATGAGAACACAAAAATCCCAAAAGAGCCAAATCAATCCTATACAATAGCGGATATTCTAGAGGCATCCCTGATTTTAAACTCAATTACAAAAATACAGTACTGAAAACAGCTTGGTATTGACATAAGAACAGAAAAGTCAACCTATGCAATCGAATATGAGACCCAGATATTAACCCACAAACATATGAACACCTGATTTTCAACAAGGGAGCTAAAGGTACACAATGGAAGAATGATAGTATCATTAACAAATTGTGTTGGCATAACTGGATGTCAACCTGTAGAAGAATGACAATACATCCATATCTGTCACCATGGGAAAACTGAAGTCCAAATGGATTAAAGACTACAACATTAATCTGACAACTTTGAACCTGATAGAAGAGAAAGTAGCAAGTAGTCAACAAAACATAGGCAAAGGAGACCACTTCCTAGTAGAATCCCAGTGGGGCAAACAATAAGAGCAACAATGAATAAATGGGACCTCCTCAAACTGAGTATTTTCTGTAAAGCAACGGAAACTGTTATTAAGACAAAAAGACAACCTAATGACTGGGAGAAGATCTTCACCAATCCCTCACCAGACAAAGGTGTGATATCCAAAATATACAAAGAACTCTAGAAACTAGACCCTAAAACTCTACTTAACTCAATTAAAAATGGGGTACTGTACTGAATGCTGGAGAGGAAGTGGAAGGAGGGTAACATTTATCTGGGGTTGGTGGAATGCAAACTTGTGCAAGCACTGTGCAAATCAGTGTAGCGTTTTCTCAGGCAACTAGGAGTCAACCTCTGTCAGGACCCAGCAATTCCACTATTGGGAATATACCCAAGAGATATCCAAACATACTATAAAAGCATTTCTTCAACTATGATCTATTTGTATTAGGCAGATCTATTTGTATTAGGCAGCACTATTTGTATTAGGCAGAGCCTGGAAAGAACCTAGTTGCCCCAAAATAGAAAAATGGTTAAGAAAGGTGTGGCACATATACACATTAGGGTTTTACTCAGCGGAAAAAAAAAATGACATCTTGAATTTTGCATGCAAATTGGTGGAAATTGAAAACGCTTTACAGAGTGAGGTATCCCAGACCCAAAAAGAGGAATATGGTATGTACTCACTCATAAGTGGATTCTAGCCTTGATTAAAGGAATTTGAACCTATAAATCATGATCCTAGAGAAGCGAAATAAGAAGGTAAACCTGAAGAAATCATGTAGTTATCCTACTGGATATTGGAAGTAGACAAGATGGCCAGGCAAACTTGGGTGCATGGGGTTGGGGGGTGGAAGCAAGGGAAGATGGTTAGAGAGAAGGGAGAAGGGGAGGATTGGGGATAGTTTGGGGAAATGGGATGGGGGAGGGAGGAAGTATGGATATAGAAGCAGGGAAATATATATCTTACCTAAGGGAGCCATTTTAGGGTTTGCAAGACTTGAGTCTAGTGGGGTTTCTAGGTCCAAGTAGAGGTCCCCAGATTGTTTCCTGGGCAGCAGAGGTGAGGTTGTCTGAAATGACCTTGGCCCAAAACCTTACTGATGAATATTTTGCATATCACCATACAATCTTTATCTGGCGATGGATGGAGATAGAGACAGAGACCCACATTGGATAGCAGGACTTAACACCCTAGGTCAAAAAGAAAAGCAGAGGAAGGGAAATCGTGAGCAAGGAAGTCAGGATCAGAGGGAACATTCATCCGACAATAGATGGAGATAGAGACAGAGACCGACATTGGAACACTGCCTGAGCCCCTAAGGTCCAAATATGGAGCAGAAGGAGGGAGTACACGAACAAGAAAGGCAGGACTGTGAGGGGTATGTTCACCCACAGATACAAGGGGACTGATCTAATGAAAGCTCACCAAGGCCAGCTGAACTGGGACTGAACTAGCATGTGATCAAACTGGATTCTCTGAATGTGACTGAATTGGGGGCTGTCTGAGAAGCCATTGATAATGACACTGGGACTTGTTTCATCTGCATGTACTGGCTTTGTGGGATCTTAGTCTATTTGCATGCTCACCTTCCTAGACTTGTAGGGACAGGGGAGGTACTTGAACTTCATACAGGGCATGAAACCCTGACTGCCCTTTGGCGTGGTAGATTTGTCTGTATTCTGTCAATCATATTTTAATAAAACGCTGATTGGCCAGGCAGGCAGTATAGGTGGGAAAGCCAGACATGAAGTACAGATGGAGCAAGGAGACTGGGAGTATTCTGGCAAGCAGGAAGCTCCCTCCACAGTTCTACCCAGACCATCAGAGAGAAATGATTTAAGCTGCCCAGCTGAGAAAGGTACTGAACCATGTGGCTAACATATAAGGATAATGGGGTAACATAAGTCATAAGAACTAATAAGTTGTCTGGCCAAATGGGCCAATCAGCTTTATCACTTATAGAGATCTCTGTGTGATTGATTTTTCCTTGGGGTATGCCAGCTGTGTGGTACCAGGTAGGACAGAAACCCCAACAAGCCAGCCTCTCGTGTTACATATGGCACCCACGTGGATAACTGAATCCACAGTAAGCTTGAGAAAGCTTGGGAAAGAATAGAGTAAAGCATGTTTTCTTGGGAGCAGCAATTTCTCAGGTCTGCGTTGCTTGCTAGAGGCAAGAAAGCGCTCTCCTCTAAAAGAGGCTTCCTGACTCAGCTTTAGCTGCAAAACTTTGTAGTTCTTTTAAGAGATTCTGCCACAAAACACTTAAATGGTGTTGACAAAATCTGAATGCGTGCTTTTCGGTTGTAAGCCTTAGCAGAAAAAAATCTGTGCTATTTTAAAATGCTGACTTTCTGGACTGTCCTGCCAGGGCAAATTCTGACACTTTTAGGCAGGCAGTTCGATTGAGTTTGGCCTGTGAGCATAATGCTGCAGCTTGCTTGCTGGCAAGGACGTTGAAATGCCATAGAATTGTGGCAGTGAACACAGCTCTGGCTGGTATCTCAGCCATGAAGCTGGAAAGCTAAGGAATGGGCTGGATCTAACTGTCAAAGTTACGGCTTTAGTCTTACCCATTTAAGACTCATGTGGTCAGGAAAAGAAAGATATAGAGTAAAGAGAGATTCAAAGAGGAAGAAAACCTCTAAATGGTTTACTAATTGTTAAAAATATATGCAGGCTGAAGGTTAAAGTTCTTAAAAGTAAAAAAAGAGAATAAAAGAGTAGTTGGGTGTACACAGTAGTTGGTGGTACACACCTTTAATCCCAATGCCTGGGAGGCAGAGGTACTGAGCTGTGTGGCTAACGTAGAAAAGGATAATGGGGTAACATAATTTATAAGAACTAATAAGTAGTCTGACCTAATGGGTCAATCAGTTTATAATCCTTTGGAGGCCCCTCTGTGATTTTCTTTGGGGTGTGCCAGCTGTGGGGTACTGTGCAAGAACAGATACCCCAACATGCCGGCATTTCGTGTTTCAGCCCTTAGGACTGGATAGGGAGCAGGAGAGGGAGTGGGAGGAGTGGAAGGGTACTGGGAGAAGGGGAGAAAGTTGAAAGTATTATGAATTAATAATAATAAAAAATACCACCCTAAATATCTTCTAATTTTGAATACATTTTTTAAAGTTTCAGAAGCTCATGTGAGGGAATTCAAATATCAGTGCTCTATTGAGGGGGCAGACAGCATTTGTTCTTCTTCCCTCAGTTTCTTTCCTCTATTTGTAGTCTTAAAACACATACTTATGTACATGTATTGAGTTACTTTAATGTCAGAGCAGACTGGTCCCACATACATCCTATCTGAAATAACATTTTCAGGATGATGAAGGTGAAGGCAAAGACAATCCCACCAAGTAGGATGAATATGATTTTTATGGTCATTTTTTACCTTGTTTCTTAAGAATCAGGCAGGGAGAAACATTAACTTCTGGATCCTGTAGGCAAATTGGAGATGTCTTGGGTTAAGGACCTGCAGTCCCTTCAACATCTGTGGTAACTGGCAGGCGTTGCCTGCTGTCCCACCTTAGATGTTTTAGCTGACATCCACTCACCTCATTGTGACCTTATAATCTGGGCCTTCTGGCAGACTCATCTTGGCCCTCAGAAAGGAGGTGTGCCCTGAGCATTGCCTCACTGGGTATACCATATGCACTTTAGAATGAATAGAAAATGGTAATGGGGTTGGGATAACATAATAAAGATTATGAGAAAAGAACAGATTGTGAAAAGATCCATTAAATTTGTGAGCTGTAAGGCATTAATTCCTCCTTTGGTATTTAAAGATTCAGGTTTTGGCTTCACCTCCAATCTTCCACTTGATAAACAAGTGTTTTGAAAGGAACAGAGAATAAGAAGTAGAAGGCACACAATGATAAACATTGCAGAATCAAAGTTTGAACCTTCCCCATTTCCCTTGGCCCTTTTAGGAATTGTTTTAATGCTAGTCCCATCAGAGTGTGAGGTATATTTGAATAATTCTTTGTACTTAAGATAGATTTTCAGGGACATTTCTTGAACAGTCCTCACTAAAATATTTCTTCACTTGGTATGCTGACTTCTAGGTGTGATTTTAATATGTGGAATTGAATTTGTGCAATAAACATTCATTGACTTGTAGATCTAATGTTCTCATTTCCATTCTTTACTCTTGTCCATTGCCCTTTATTTCTAACTCAAACCTTGTTTGGTAGCCATCTAAGGTACCCTACTCTCTGTGATCTGCCTGCTCTGAACAGCAAATATGTCCTACACCAATATGGGGAGAATTTGCAGTGATTTCATTTTAGTTGAGTTTTTAAGTTGATATTTAATCTAGATATGATTCCTTCAACAGAGCAATAATTTTCAGATAGGGACCAGAAAGATGGCTGAGTGGACAAATTACTTACCCAAAAAGCACAAGGATCTGATTTCAGTCCTCAGCATCCAGATAGAAAAAAAACAGGTGTTCATTTGTGATCAAAAATCTGGAGAGACAGAGATGGGAAAATAACAGGGGTTAAATGACCAGATAACCACCCATAACTATTGAGTTTTCTGATTTAATGAGACACTCTGTCCCAAAACACAAGGTATATAGATGCTGATGGATAGACTGTCGCTTCAGGATGACCCCTGGCCTCTACAAATAGAGAAACATACAGACAGACAGACACACACACACACTACACACACACACACACACGCTTTCAGGCATACACACACACACACACACACACACACACACACAGAGAGAGAGAGAGAGAGAGAGAGAGAGAGTTTTACCTCTATCCAGCCATCCCACATTGATTTTCTAATGCTTCTAATTTCTACAGTGAAACCACCAGGTCTTCATTGTCTGTGATTCACTGTGACTCCTTAGCCCCTCCCTTGAACTTCAAACCAAGACACTTTCCTGCTGCAGGACATGACCTCAGCATCTTATTTGCTTATATAGAAGATTGGAAGAATAGCTAAAGTCAAAAACACCAACGATAGCATATGCTGGAGAGGATGTGGGGTGAGGGGAACACTCATCCATTGTTGGTGGGAATGCAAACTTGTGCAGCCACTGTGGAAATCAGTGTGGAGATTTCTCAGGAAACTTGGAGTCAACCACCCGCAGGACCCAGCAATTCCACTCTTGGAAATATACCCTAGAGATTCCCTAACATACTACAAAAGCATTTGTTCTACTATGTTCATAGCAGCACTATTTGTAATAGCCAGAACCTGGAAACAGCCTAGGTGCCCCTCAATAGAAGAATGGTTAAAAAAGGTGTGGAACATAGACACATTAGAATTTTACTCAGCGGTAAAAAAACAATGACATCTTGAATTTTGCATGCAAATGGATGGAAATAGAAAACGCTTTACTGAGTGAGGTAAGCCAGACCCAAAAAGAGAAACACGGTATGTATTCACTCATAAGTGGATTCTAACCATAATTAAAGGTCTTTGAGCCTATTATTCGTGATCCTAGAGAAGCTAAATAAGAAGATGAACCTGATGAAGATTATTTAGCTATCCACCAGGAGGTAGGAAATAGACAAGAGTCCCAGGTAACCTCGGGTGCATGGGGGTGTGTGGGAGGGTTGTTGGAAGAGGAAAGGGTTAGAGAGAAGGGAGTAGGGGAGGAATGGGGAAAGCTCAGTGGCCTGGGATGGGGCGGAGGGAGGAAGGATGAATATGGAATCAGGGAAGAGTATATTTCAACTAAGGGAGTCATTTTAGGGTTTACAGGAGACTTGATTATATATGGGATACCAGGTCCAAGGAGAGATCCCCAGATTGTTCTCTGGACAGAGGAGAGGGTGCCTTAACCAGCCTGGGCCCATAAACATACTGATGAACATTTTACTTATCACCATAGATCCTTCATCTGGCGAAGGACGGCGATACCGACAGAGACCCACATTAGAGCACCGGACTGAGCCCCCCAAGGTCCAAATGAGAAGCAGAAGGAAAGAAAACATGAGCAAGGAAGGCAAGATCAGAGGGAACCTTCATCCAACGATGGATGGCGATACAGACGGAGACCCACATTGGAGCACCGGACTGAGCCCCCCAAGGTCAAATGAGGAGCAGAAGGAAGATGAACATGAAAAAGGAAATCAGGACTGCGAGGGATGCTATCACCCACTGATACAAGGGGACGGATCTAATGAGAGTTTACCAAGGCCAGTTGGACTGGGACTGAATGAAGACATGATCTAACCAGATTCTCGGAATTTGGCCAGATTCTCTGAATGTGGCTGGCCCGAAATCTTTCTGAAAAGCCATTGACAATGACACTGGGACTTGTTTGCTCTGCATATACTGGATTTTGGGGATCCAGTCTGTTTGGATACTCACCTTCTTGGACCTGGAGGGAGGGGGGAGGAACTTGAACTTCCCACAGGGCAGGAAACCCTCACTGCCCTAAGGGACAAAGAGGGAGGAGGAGAGGGAGTGGGGGGGGTGGGAGGGTGTTGGGAAGAGGGGCAGAAATGGAAACTTTTATAATTTAATAAAATTACTTTCAAAAAAAATAAAAAGGTTAACAGACTCTTCTGTTTCTATATTGTGGAATACATTAAGGTATATAGGTATTAGCTCTTCCTGGAAGTTCTGGTAGAATTCTGCATTGAAACCTTCTGGTCCTGGGCTTTTTTTGGTAGGGAGATTTTTGATAGCAGCTTCTAATTCTTTGCGACTAACAGGTCTATTTAGGTTGTTCACCTGTTCTTGGTTAAACTTTGGTATATGGTACTTATCTAAAAAAATGTCCATTTCTTTTACATTTTCCAACTTTGTGACATATAAACTTTCATAGTAAGATCTAATGATTCTTTGAATTTCCTCTGTGTCTGTGGTTATGACCCCGTTTTCATTTCTGATCCTATTAATTTGCATGTTCTCTCTCTGCCATTTGATTAGTTTGGATAGGGGTTTAACTATCTTGTTGATTTTCTCGAAGAACCAGCTTTTTGATTCATTGATTCTTTGGATTGTTTTCTGTATTTCTATTTTGTTGATTTCAGCCCTCAGTTTGATTATTTCCAGTCTTCTAGACCTCCTGGGTGAATCAGCTTCTTTTTTCCCCTAGAGTTTTCAAGTGTGCTGTTAAGTCTCCAATGTGTGCTTTCTCCATTTTCTTTAATTGGGCACTTAGTGCTATGAACTTTCCTCTTAGCACTGCTTTCATAGTGTCCCATAGGTTTGAGTATGTTGTGTCTTTATTTTCATTAAATTCAAGGAAGAGTTTAATTTCTTTCTTTATTTCTTTCTTGACCCAGGGGTGACTGTATAGTAGTTGACTGTATAACTTCCATGACTTTGTTGGCTTCCTGGGGGAAGCTTTGTTGTTGAATTCTAATTTTAGTCCATGGTGATCTGACAAGACACTGGTGGTTACTAATATTTTTTAGTATCTGTGGAAGTTTGCTTTGTTACCGAGTATGTGGTCAATTTTCGAGAAGGTTCCATGAGCTGCAGAGAAAAAGGTATATTCTTTCCTTTTTGGGTGGAATGTTCTATAGATGTCTGTTAAGTCCATTTGATTCAATACCTCCAATAAATCTCTTAATTCTCTGTTTGGTTTCTGTCTGATTGACCTGTCCATTGGTGAGAGAGGAGTGTTGAAGTCTCCTACTATTAGTGTGTGTGGTTTGATGACTGCCTTGAGTTCTAGAAGAGTTTCTTTTACATATGTGGGTGCCTTTATATTAGGAGCATAGATATTCAGGATTGAGACTTCCTCCTGATGAATTGTTCCTGTTATGAGTATGAAATGTCCATCTCCATTTCTTCTGATTGATTTTAGTTTGAAGTCGATTTTGTTAGATATTAGAATGGCCACACCAGCTTGTTTCTTAGGTCCATTTGCTTGGAAAATCTTTTCCCAACCCTTTACTCTGAGTAGGTATCTGTCTTTGTGATTGAGGTGTGTTTCTTGTAAACAGAAGAATGTTGGATCCTGTTTTCGTATCCAATCTCTATGTCTGTGCCTCTTTATAGGTGAATTGAGTCCATTAATATTAAGTGATATTAATGACCAGTGGTTGTTGACACTGGTCTTTTTTTTTTTTAGGTAGTAGAGTGTATGTGTTTTCCTTCTTTGATTTGTGCTTGTGAATGGTCGTTAGATGCTTGAGTTATTATAGGCTGTGTTGGGAATGTTGGATTCCTTCGGTAGTGATTTTCCTTCTAATATTCTCTGTAAGGCTGGATTAGTAGCTACGTATTGTTTAAATTTGTTTTTATCCTGGAATATTTTGTTTTCTCCATTGATAGTGAATGATAGCTTGGCTGGGTATTGTATTCTGGGTTTGCATCCATGGTCTCTTAGTTTCTGCAGTACCTCTATCCAGGATCTTCTGGCTTTCATGGTTTCCATAGAGAAGTCCGGTGTAAGCCTGATAGATTTACCTTTATAAGTTACTTGACCTTTTTCCTTTGCAGCTCTTAGAATTTTTTCTTTATTCTGTATGTTTTGTGTTTTGATTATTATATGGCGAGGGGATGTTTTTTTCTGATCCAGTCTATTCGATGTTCTGTATGCTTCTTGAACCTTCATAGGAATATCGTTCTTTAGGTTAGGAAAGTTTTCTTCTATAATTTTGTTGAATATATTTTCTGGGCCTTTGATCTGCAGTTCTTCTCCTTCTTCGATCCCTATTATTCTTAGATTTGGTTTTTTTATTGTGTCCCAGATTTCCTGATTGTTTTGTGAAGAGAATTTGTTGGATTTGCCGTTTTCTTTGACCAGAGCATTTATTTTCTCTATGGTATCTTCAGATTCTGAGTTTTGTTCTTCTATCTCTTGTATTCTATTGGTGATGCTTGATTCTGTAGTCTCTGTTCGTTTACCTAGGTTTTCCATATCCAGACGGTTCTCGGTTTGTGTTTTCTTCATTGCCTCCATTTCAGTTTTCAATTCTTGAACTGTTTCCTTTACTTGTTTGATTGTTTTTCTTGGTTTCTCAGGGTCTCATTCACGGATTTACTTATTTCTTCAAACTTTTTGTTATATTTCTCATCTATTTCTATACTCATTTCTTCAAACTTTTTGTTATATTTCTCATCCAATTCTTTAAGGGAGTTATTCATATCCTGTTTAAGGAACTCTATTGTTTTCATAATGGCACTTTTTTCCACTTCTTCTGGGTTAAGGTGTTCAAATCCTTCTATTGTAGGGTCCTTGGGATCTGGTGTTTTCATGTTGTTTTTCAGATTGTTGGATGAGGTCTTGCCTTGGCATCTGCCCATCTCTTACTTCAAATGTTCTCTATTGGAACTTCTGTTACCGGGTCAGGTTCTTTTCTTGGGCAGGGACTTCACTGACAGAATGCCCACCTTTCCTCAGGCAGGCTATTGAAGCACAGGCACTCCCTCTTTCCAGGATGCACTTACAATGCAGGCTCAGCTTGCAAGGCAGCTGAGCTGGGAAAATTTTATGGCCCCAGGGGGAAGGGAGAAATATAGGAATTCGTACCTGGATGGGAGCTGGGATGGCAGGCGGGAGGGGGTAGTCAGCACTGCAGGGCGACTTGGGCGTCTATGGGGTCAGGGAACGCCCAAGCTCCTCCTCACCGGGACCCTGCCAAGGCCCAAAGCCCCGTTAACCTTTTTAAAGGCAAGACTGTTAGTAATTCTGAAGGTTTGCCCATTGTTTTGTCTTGTTGATCAACCTGAATGGCTAGTAACTTTTTCATAATTCATTCTGATATTCTTTCCAGAAATATAAGTTTTGGGGAATACAGGAATATTAACCTGAGTATTCAATTTCTACAATAATTCATGACCCAATAAATTCACTGTGATATTAGATACATATGAGAGCAGACTTTTTTCTGCCCTTCTCGCTCCATAATTTCAACCAAATTTGTGCTTTGTTTCACGTGAAACAGTGTTCCAATTTCTAGGAAATGAAAATCTTCAAGAGACCAATCTGTGTGCCAATAAACTAGAGTTATGATTCTGACATCTACATCTGTGTCTAATAATCCCTCAATAACAATGTCATTTATATGCACTCTTTGATTTAGTCTTTGATCATTATCGAAGTATGACAAAATATAAGCCTCATATTTCCTATTGGAGTTTTTAATTCTCCCTCCATGTTTATTCCATAATCCAGAAAATTATGATTTTTTTATAATCCGCACTGGATTGTTTAATTTTCCTGGTTAGACAGGTTCTCTACATGACTGGGATTGACTGAAATTTGTTTGACATTGGAGCCTGTGAGAGCTCCAATAAGTTTCCCAGTGTATCAGATTATCTTTTATGTCTTGTATCGACCCGAATTTATTGGTCGTATGTCAGCATTTGCCACACCTCCTGTATTTACCAGAAGATGAATCCTCCTAATCTTGCTGAACCTAGAGGAGTCATTTTTCCTAATAATAACTTATCTAAAGTTGCTTCTTAGCTGTCCTTTTCTACAACAGTCAAAATATTTGACATTGTGGTGTCTCCTCATACCACTGAAAATTGTTTTTGCTACCCTAGTCTTAGTGCTTCAGTCAAATGTTTCAACATTAATTGTATGTAAAATTCATTCACCTATGGTGTGCAGATGTGACCAGTAAACACCTGAAAATCGTCTTATATTCTAACTTGACATTTTCAAAAGCCAAATTTCGATTATAATATATCAAACTTCAGGGCATGTCACTCCTACTTTTATAGCCTTACTTAATATTTTTAAGAAGTCACTAAAGTGTTCTCTCTGACCCTGTTTAACCGTAATATATGAATCAATCCTTTTTCTTGGCATCTGAATCCTACCCCAAGTATTTATTGCTGCTGTGCTACATAGGAACAATGTATATTTGTTGTAGCAATCTTGTTTCTGAGGTTTGAAGTAATGACCCTCTCCCAGAATGATCTTGGAAAGTCTATAATCTATTTTTTTTTCCATTTTGTTCTTAATATTTTGTCTCTCTTCTCCAATACCATTGACAAAGCAAGCAAAGCCCATTAACTAGGACTACTGATATTTATTGAAACTTTTCTGTTGGGAATTCTTAGTGCTTGAAACCCAAAATTTCACCATTTTTCTGACAGATGGTGAATTAATCCCAAAAGAAATTCATGCTCGAGGTGGCACAACCCCTTTGAATTTTAATGTAGTGATTATTTAGAAAATTAGGAAACAACCTTCCTCAAAACCAGGTATCACTACTTTTGAGTATATATTCAAAGGAGGAGGATGTTCAATCATGCCATAGGGAATGTGCTCAACTATATTTATAGCAGTATTTTTGTCATATCCAGAACCTATAAACAACCTAAATGCCCTGCGACTGAAGAATAGATAAAGAAAATGTGGTACATTTACACACTGGAATTCTACACAGCAGAAGAACAAAATGAAATCTTGAAATTTGTAGGAAAATGTATGAAGCTAAAAAATATTGTTTTTAGTGAGGTAATGCAGACCAAGAAACACAGTTATCACATGTACTCACTCTTAGGTGGTTTTTGAACATGAAGTAAAGAAAACCAGCCTTCAAACCACAATCCCAGAGAACATAGACAACGATGAGAACACGAAGAGAGATTATATAGATCTACTCTACATGGGAAATAGAAAATGACAAGATCTCCAAAGTAAATTATGGGCATGAGGATCTTGGGAATGAGTTGAAAAAGGAATGAGAAAGGTATTGATGGGAGTAGAGATATGTACAGATCAATAATTTTCAGTACAAAAAATTAAAATGAAAAAAAGAATGTGAAAAATAGAAGACAAAGAAAGGAACTCATTCTTGTTTAATTTTTAAAATTGCTCATACATATTTGTTCTCATGCATATTCATTGATTACATTAGGATACTTTGTGCCATATAGTCTTTCCAATGAAATTCCCAGATATTCAGTTAAAATTCTATGTAAATCAACATGTGATCTGTCCTGTCATTTTCTAATGAGCCTAAGTTCTGTTTTTTTAAACTTTTGTTTCTGCTCATCAGTTTCAATGAATCCCTTAATCTGTTCAAATCTTTATATTTCTACCTTTTGTAAAGTCTGAATCTCCTGTCCTGTGTTCTGTTCTAATGCCCTCACTGAGGATTCTCAGCTTTGAAACTTGTCCAGTAAGATAATGTCTTATCATTATACAAAATTTTGATTGTGTGCATATTACCTTCCTGGAGAAATATCTTATCTGTTAATCTATCTTAATATTTTATCAGATTCTGATTGTTAATTACAACAGCAAAATATCTATCTGTGATCTCATAGAGATTTGCCTGCCTCTGCCTCCCATGTGCTGGGATAAAAGATGAGAACCAACAGCACCCAGCTAGTGAGCTAGAGCCCTTATCACGACTTATGGGAGAATAATAAACACAGGAAATCAGGTAATGGAAAAATTAGTCTTTAAGAGAGTGCAACACATTTCATTGAATATTAAAATATTGTCCTTTTTATATTAAATAATAATGCATTTGTGTGCCTACCTTATAGGTCTAATAAACCAACTATATTATATGTTCTGCCATTCATAATTTTCTCATTAAATTTTATTGCATTATATAATATATATTAAATACAGATTTTCATTCACTTATATTATATATTTAGTTTATTTTGCAAATATTAAACAATATACTTTATGTAAGTGTGTATTAAGAGGACTCCTTAATTAAAGAGTTTAATCTAACTTTCGAGTTTCTACTATCTGTGAATTCTCTTTTCCTAATTTAATGTCACCTATCAATTTCCCTTCATTCATCTTATACTATTTCCTCTCACTCACTTTCAGGTATAAACAAGTATTTTGATTTTGTGCCTTGCTGTTTTTCCTTTTGATTTATTTTTCTTTAATTCATGCTTCCCTTCCTTTCTGTGTTCCTTTTATCATTTGTAAATGTCTCTCCTTAAGTGTGCTGAAGGTTGAATACATAAAGGAAAAACGTGTCACACAATATATCTTCATGCAAAGAAGATAGAGATTATCAATACATTCTTATGGGAACTGTGTGATTAGAATTACACATTAAGTTTTTGAGTTTTCAAGCATATGTAAGACTTCAAGTCTCAAAATGTGTTCATCTGTCAGAGTGAGTAAAAGGAGAAACAGCCTTCCATGCTAGGGAGGAATATTGTTTTAATCCATGGAAGAGGAAGCAGTTTCTGCATCCAGGTTTCGATGACTGTGACAAAATAAACAATGTTATAATCTGAAGTACCTGATTGACTTTAATTGGTGAAATTTTATCTCTATTTGTTCAACATTCCCCAGAGAATAATAAGGTATATTATTTAGAAAGTCTTATATTTACAATTTTCCATAACCAGAGAACATTCTTTGTAAAGGAAGTGCATGATCACAGGTAGAATATTTTCAAGCATATATCCTACTTACAATCTATAATAGATGTTTGGCTTTGAATAGTCTACAATATGGTAAGATGGTTTGTTTCTTCTTCTGATAATCCTCTTGTCCTTGTATAGTTGACCCAACTATACTTTATGCATGGTTTCTCCACCTTTTCTTACTGCCTGTCTACTAGCTAATGAGCCTCCTCTTTAACTACAATTGACAGGGTACAGACAGTTCCATGGGAGTCTTCAAAGCATGACATACTAAGTTGAGATAAGGAACAATATCCTACCCCATACTGAAAGGCAATAGAAGGTATCCCAGCACGGGTAAAAGTTGCAAAGTGTCATCTTATGCACCACGATAGATCTTTCACTTATATCTTGAGGTAATAAGACCAAATAATTATATACAACTGTCAACCTACATGCAAAGGTCCAAGCTAATTTGCTGTCAATAATCTCTTCTTTTGAGAGAACAGAAGAGATTATTGCTCCAAAATATATAGAAAAGTTTTTCTTACAGTGAATTCCATAAGCAGCACCTGTTGAGACCTCACTGCTATTCTACAGGAACAAAGAAAACTTGACTGATAAAATAGAGGTTTTAGAATCAGTTCAATAAAGAAGGAGGATAACATGTCTTCAGGTATAGACATCTTTTTCATTAGATCTCACAAAAGTTTTCAAAAGTATTCAGGTTGCATCTACAGACTCATGATTTACAGAAGATATGAAATGCATTTCTTAAGTTAAAAATTCAAGTTGTAATAAACCTAGAGAAAACAGACACCTCTAGTTACATTTGATAAAAAAATTTATGTGACCATGTTTGTTTTGAGCACCACTGCCATTAATTGTGTTCTACATTTGTGCATGTGTGACTGTTTGTGTGTTTCTGTTAAGTGAATGTTTAGATTTTCTGTCACTTAACTTCTGACTTTGAGTTTTGTACTGAAACTAGTATTCATATACCTGTTTGCTCCATTCAATTTCTCCATTCCAGTGGTATAAAGTTCAGCTACAGTAAAGTATATGACAGATATTTGTCTTCAATTGAACAAGAAGGGGATGAATAAGTGAGAGGTAGAAGAGACATATTGCTGTCTCCGTCCTTTAAATATAAGAACTTCAGTATATGGAATATATCTAAGTTTTTATCTATCTCCGAGATTAGCATAGTGATGACTTCACTTATATGCATGCTGGACCACACTTCTTATTGGTAGTTTTGGAAGAGGAGAAGTAGAAAAATTACAAGAATGATGGAGATTTGTGTCTTTTGGGAAAAGTTAGAGGATATATTGAGAAGTCATAAGTGTGTATAGTTGATTTTAAGTATGTAGGCAGATTATATTGGGACACTCTGATTAGTGTTATTGCCTGGAAACAATGGGAGAATTTTCTTTGTCTGTTATGGGACAAAGAAGCTGCTAGGAATCTGAGATGTAGTGCTCTTTATGTATTTTATTCTTCAGAGGCATGTGATCAATTATTACCATTAATATCAGCTTCCATTGGAAGTGAGTCTTCTATTCAACCCAAGACCAAAACTTTGGACGTTGGTCATGCAACTGAAAGTATTACCCAAAGCAAGGGTACAACATTTCACTGATGAAAGTCTGTGAAGGAGCTGTACAACATTTTCCTTTTTTTGAATAGGTTCTCCTCCATAAGAACTAAAGTTCTAGAATCAGGTAAGCATAGAATCAACACTCTTCACCAAAGAGTAGAGAAGTTTTTTTTTTATATCTTGCCTGTGTTTAACAAAGTTTTAGCCGTTTCTTAGAAAGGTGTAAGGTTGTTGTATTATGTGTTTATCTCAAATTTGGTAAATGCACAACATACTCTGTCAGAAGGTTTTTCAAACCTTGAATCCAGAGAGTCAGTATCTCCTGTAAAATTTTAGTTATATATGTCAGGTCAGTGTGTATTCCAGAAAAGTCTAAGGTCCTAAAATAATCTCCATGACATTGTGTTATGATGTATTGTTGCATAAATTGGGAAATATATCTTGTCTCATTGTAGGGCAGACTTTTTCTGAGACTACACTAATATTTTCCGCTAATGAGATTTTACATATATATTCATATTTTTCATTGATACTTTTTTATGTACACACACACGTATATTATTTTCTCAATTTTTGGTTTATTGTCATTTTAATTTATTGAAAATGGTATTCCTGCACAGTCTTTATACTGAATAACCTTTCGTAAATGCAACTGTGAAAACCACTTGTGGAAAAAATTGCCAAAGTCAGTGGGCTTTGTGTGGTAGGCAGGTAAAGGACAAGGGTACTTTTCAAAATTGATTCAAATGAGTGAAACTAGGTAATAGCAGCTTGACTTTTTGATGATAAGTTATCTTGAAGCAAATTTGGTTTAGTAATATAATCAGTACATTTTTTGGTTCCCTTGTCAGCATTTGAATTGAAAGGGTTTCTTATTTTTGAGGAAAAGAGAAATTTCATTCTGTTTTTGAAGTTCCAAATGTTTCCAAGTCCATGGATCCCTCTGTATACTCTAGTTTACAGTGCAGTTAGCAGAATTCTTGAATTACTTGTAACTTCTGGGGCCAGCTTGTTGGTGTATCTGTCATGCCTGGCAACCCACAGCCAGTATACCCCAAAGAAAATCATACAGAGGACTAGATAAGATTATTAAACTGATTGACCCATTAGCTCAGGCTTTTTATTATCTAAGTTTTTCATATTTTGGCAAACCATAATTCTTGTCTGTGTTAGCCATGTGTCTCAGTACATTTTCCAGTGGGGCAGGATTCATCATGCTTCCCTATGCTCTGGGTAGGAATGTTGAAGAATGGGCTTCCTCCTTCTCAGCATTCTCCTGTTCTCCTTGCATCGCATGTACTTCCAGTCTTGTTTTCCTTCCTATAATTCCTGCCTGATCAATCAGCATTTATTAAAAATATAATTGACTGATTACAGACAATTCTCCCAAACCATTTCCCCTCTTTATCTTTTAACAAAGGAAAATATCCATAGTCCATTTTGGGGGAATGTAGACATTGTTCCAGGCTATTTCCTGTTTATTGGGGGCACTGATAATCTTATGGGGACCTAAAGAAAGTTTAGAGTTCTTAAGTCCTGACAGGAATATCCTTTGTGTCTTGATCATCCCAGGCAGCAGTCTTGAATCAGTTCTGGATGTAGAACTCAGACATCTGGGCCATCTGTTCCTACCAGGGATTTAGCAGGTGGTCTTCCTTGATCAAATCTTATTTTTCTTAGTTCAGTAAGAATCCACAGCCTCTCATTTCCAGTGGAAACAAGAAGAAAATCTCTTCTACAAAGTAACATACAATTTGACTTCAGTTTTGAAGCCAAGTTACTTTCAAAATCCCTATCTTGGGTTAGTTCAACAGCATTTATAAACAAAATTCTTGTTAGCAGCTGTTTCTCGTTTCTTAGCATTCAAACAATTCAAAGAAAACACAGTATCATAATGTATCAAGATTCTCTTTGTATTTTCCATCATAAGCCGGCTTTATTTTAACCTCTATTTCTTTTATTTTTACTTTTACTTTTTGAGACCAGTTTTCTGTATAACTTTGTCATGGAATAACTCTTAGAACAGACTGTCCTTTTAACTCACAGAGGTCTGTCTGTCCCTGCCTTCCCAGTGCTGGGATTAAAGGTGTATATTACCACACCTTGAAGTCACAGAAATCAATCGACCTCTGCCTCCCATGCATTGGGATTAAAGGTGTGTTCCACTGCACCCAACTACTCTATTTCTTTTACTTTAAGAAGTTCAACTTTTATACAGCATGTATTTTTTAAAAAAATTGTAAACCATTAAGAGTTTTTCTTCCTCTTTGAATCACTCCTTATTGTTTATCTCTCTTTTTCTGACTACACAAGTCTTTACCAAGCAGTATTTGAAGGATGAAAGTCAGGGCTTTGACAGCTGGATCCTTCCCATTCCTTAGCTTTTTGAGATTTCACTACTGGCTGTAACCACATTTATTTCCATAACTCTACTGTGTTTCAAGATCTCTGCAGCAAGCAAGATACAGCATCCTGCTCACAGAACACAATCAGCAGGACTGTCTGCCTGAAGGAGTCAGAGTTTGCCCTTGAAGGGTGGCCCAGAAAGCCGACATTTTAAAACAGCACAGCATTTTTTTTGCTTTGACTGAAAACTGAAAAGCATGTTCTTGACCAGGATGAAATAGAAAATATATTCTCTGAGTTCCCTTGCTGACTCATTATGGGTGTAAAGTAAAATTATATCAATCAAGGAAAATATATATGTGAATATTGTAAAAGGGGCTCTTTCCTGTGATTATTGAATTGTTTCTCAGCAGAAAACAAAGTCACACCAACTATGCAATAAAGTGTCCATGGGTGTTTCTGACCTCTCTAATCAATCCCATTTCTCAATTCTTTGGTTCTCAATGGGTTATGGTCACTTTGAACTATATCCTTGAGTTGAAAGCACAATGTAACTTTAAACAATGTGACTAAGATTTGCATAAATTTTATATTGTAATATTAGTTCTCCCTGTTGCTGAACATATTTTTGGCATATCTAGTAAATGTCAGAATTCTCTTTCTTGTCTTACATTATACTACTATTATATCAAACTTATCAAACAAAAAAGCATCAGGAGTTCCTAAGAGTAGCATCAAAACAACAAGTGACCTTAACCCTTAAAAAAGAATACAAATCACAGGAGTTCTGTGAATGGGAACTATAGTCTTCCAAAGTATTAATATCACTTCCTTTTAAGCTAGTTAATAATAATACAATAAAATTTTGAACATTTGCATTTGAAAAACCAATTCAGTAAATTTCTTAGAACATTCATGGTACCATTTCCCATGACTTTTTTGAATGTATATGTGAGCATATATTATCATATGTATATACAGAGTTATTGTAGCAATTTTAATATATACTTATTAATCTATAAATATATTAATAAGCATCTCTAACTTTATTAATAGTTCTTTCATATTTATGTGCCCTTTCTTCCTTTGCTCTTCTTTACTATATTTTTCCTACCTCCGGTGCCACCAACATAACACAAGCATCTGACAACCCTACAAAAGGACAACTCAAAGAAGGGAAACACACAAACACTACCACCAGGTAAAATAACTGGCGCTAACAACCACTGATCAGTACTATTGCTTAATATCAATGGACTCAACTCACCTATAAAAAGGCACAGGATAAGAGAATAGATGCAAAATAAGGATCCAACATTCTGCTGCTTACAAGAAACATACTTGGAACACAACGACAGACAATACCTCAGAGTAAAGGGTTGGGAATAAGTTCTCCAATCAAATGTACCAAGAAACTAGCAGGTGTGGCTAAACTAATATCTAACAAAATCGATTTTACCCTGAAATCAATCAGAAGAGATAGAGATGGACTCTTTATACTCATATCAGAAACAATTCATCATCAGGAATTCATCCATTCCTTTATATTTCTATACATATGGTCTCTGAGTATTAGGGTGGTTTCAACTTTGCTAGAGGAATGTTTGAGTGAAGTAAAAAAAAATTCTCTACAATCTTTGAATCTGACACTATCCCAATGACTTAAATTGTGAAAATCACATTTTGTTAGAATTACTTATGATTTTTGTGTTTCCATGGTAGGCAGTTGTAGACAGAAGAGGGTATATTTTTGGTTCCCAGCCATCCGAATAGCTTAGAACCAAAATAATCAAATAGGAACAGTATTAATTAATGAATACTTGGCTCATTAGCTCCAATTTCTTAATGGCTAACTTTTACATATTAATTCAACCAATCTCCATTAATCTGTGTATCACCAGAAGAAAGTGCCTTATGGCCAAATTTCAGCATGTCTGAATCTGTCTGCTCCATACTTTTTTCTGACTCTACCTTCCTTCACCAATTCTATGGGCCAAACCAGTTTCTTTATTTATTAACCAATAAAAGCAACACATAGAAAGATGGATCTTTCTATGGCCATACCATTTGCCCTTTACTATTTAAATTTTAAAAAAAGCTTTAAATTTAACATAGTAATAGTACATGTAACAAAGAGTTAGGATGTTAAAAATTCAGTTAAAATTAAATCTACTGATTCTTTTACCATAATTAAGAAAAATTATATCTATAAATTTTTCAACTTCATCAAATACTCCTGAAGGATCTAAGTAAACAGGAAATACATTGTAACCAACTTCCAAAGCTCTAGAATTGTTTTTGACATGTTGCTGCCTGGACAGTCACCCAAAGTTCTTCTTCTCCAATGGGGCACTCATCTTCAGGTTCGTTGTCCAACAAACTCTTCCATGAAGCATGAAATTTCAAAGACAGTTCCACCTATAGTGGCAGTTTTCCATTTGCTTTCTTTTGTACCCTGCATAATATATTCAGACACTTTCATGAGGCAGAAATCCCCAAGGATCATCCCACATTTAAGCAAGTTCACCAGTCCTTTCTATGTTATAACATGAAGGGCCTGCTTGTTGGGGATTTTCTGTCCTTTCCAGTACCCCAAGCTGTTTAGCACCAAAGAAAATAACACAGAGGACTCCGTAAGTTATAAAGCTGATTGGGCCATTAGGTCTAGCCTCTTACTTGCTAACTCTCACATCTTGATTAACCCATTTTTTTGATCAATGTTAGCCATGTGGTTCAGTACCTTTTTCAGTGTGGCAGATCATATCCTGCTTCTGTGATCTGGGCAAGAGTAGGTGGAATCAACTTCCTCCTCCCCAGAATTCTTCTGCTCTCCTTGCATCATTTCTAGTTCCTATCTAGTTTTCCTACATATACCTCCTGCCTGGCCAGTCACCATTTATATAAAAGACAACTGACAGAATACAGACAATTCTCATGCACCACTTTGATCAATGGAGATCACCTGAGAAATCTCTGGTAGGAACAGATTGCCCGATATCAGAGTTCCTCATCCAGAACAGGTTCAAGACTGCTGCCTGAGATGAACAAGTCTCACAGGATACTTTAGTCAGGAATTGATCATAACTCTAAATTTTCTTTGGGTCCCCATAAGATTATCAGTACCCCCAACCAGCTGGAAGTAGCCTGAAATACTAAGCCCACATTCCCCAACAAAATGGACTGTGAATATTTTCCCTTGTTTTTATTTTATTTTTTTAAAGAGGGGGAAGTGGTGTGGGAGAATTGCCTGTGTTCTGAAGTTGTGTTTTTACACAATTATATTTTACTTATTTTTTCTTCACTCAGGATACTTTTTAGAAATGTCCATTCCACAAAATATCTTTCATATATCAAAATTCCTGTAGGGGATTATTGGGAAAGTAAAATGACCAGAATTTGACACTTAAGATTTGGGTCCACATAATCTACATGTACCTTCTGTAATTTCTTTTCAATCAAAGTTAATGCTATTCAACACCAATTTTTAATTTGGTAGGTCAATGTATGTCTTTGTTACCATGTAAGTTATAAAAAAATAATTTATTAGATCAGGTGGAATCTCAAATGTGTGCTGTAGATTGGAAATATGTCCTAACAATCTTTGGAAGTCTTTAAGAGTTTGGAATTTATCTCCCCTTATTTGCACATGATATATTCTTTTTTACTCTAAACATAATTTATTTCCAAGAAGATTTATATCATGTCCTCTTTGTATTTTTTCCAGGAGTAACTGGAAGTTCCTAATTAGGCAAAAGATTCGTTACTTCTTCAAACATTCTTTCTACAGATTCAGTTTCTAAATAAGATAGCAAAATGTCTTCCATGTTGATAGAAATTACCGATTTTGGAAATTGCTTGTGTATTATTTACAATGGATGACTTACAAAATGTTAGCACTGTGTTGTCTACTAAACTTTCCCTTTGGGAAGAGCCTTCTCTTGAAGATTTCTTTAAAACTACAAATGCCCAAGAATTTCATACAGGATTGATTCTTCAGTATTCTGAGCATCTAGTTTCTTATGTAACCCTAATTCTAAAACCCATAGTTTCTCTTTTGTTAAAGGCCATTGTTTAGCCTATATTGATCCTAAGTTAACCATTTTAAAGGTAGTTGATATCTCTGACGTTATGCTAGTTGTTATTTGTAGAGGACCGCAACCACATTCGCCATTCCAAGATGGCGCTGACATCCGGTGCCACCGCCCGGTGAACAGGATAACGCGCATGTGTTGGTAAATTTCCATCGCTGTAGTCCCTGCCTCTCCAGAGGCGTCATCTGGGATGATGGGCAGCTGACCAATCTGAGAGTGACACGTCTGAGGTGGGGTCTGTTTCCTATATAAGGGCTGGGTTCGCCTCGTTCTGGGTCTCCGCCATGTTGGCTTATGCTCTCGCTCTCAAGATGCATTAAAAAGCTGTTCTGCAGAAGGATCCTATGTGCCCTGCGTCATTCTTACTGGCGAGACAGTAGCACGGGACATCTGGTGCCGAATCCCTCGGGACGGTGAGGGACCCTGACAACTGCTTGCACCGCCGGAGACCCCTTGGACACAAGGAGGATTCAGAACTGCAGGCCTGTATACTCAGAGAGGTATGGCTTTTCCTGGATTTTTCGGTTTTGAGCTTGACTTGTTTCCGCATTGGGAAGGTTTCATAGGGGCCTTGCTACCTCTTTTAGTAGTCCTCTTATTTTTCGCCAAAGATTGCTTAAAAGATGAATCCTGCCAGGCGGTTGCTGCAATGGAGGAAGTCCAGGATAGCATTTCAGAAACTGAGTACAGTGAGAGGTTAGGTGCGCGCACAGTCTCAAATAAGGAAAAAAGAACCCCAGTGGTTTTAAGAAAATAAGAATGGGGGAGAAGACTGATTTACAAGGTCGAAAGATTTCTGGAACCAACAATAAGAAAAAAGGAAAGGACAGTAGTTTATATCCTCTGCAGGAGCTTGAAGCTCTGCAAATTGAAAGTGACCATGAAAGTGAGCATGAAAGTTCTGGCTCAGGAGAAGAGGTAGAAGAACTAGATATAGAGGAGGAGGCAGAATTAACCAGCGGTAGGGCCATGAGGTCATCTCAAAGGGCCCATCCGCCTCCTTATGAGCTGTGCCCTCGCCCGACTGCCCCTTCGGCGCCTCCTTATGAGAAACACCTTGGGCCAAAGACTTTTTCATTTATCCCTGACAAGGTCAAGACAAAGCTGCACCTGGCCTTCCCCAGTTGCGAAGGGGAAAATGGACGGGTATATGCACCTGTGGAGTACAGCCAAATAAAAGAATTAGCAGAGTCAGTTAGAAAATATGGAGTGACTGCTAATTTCACATTAGCCCAATTGGACAGATTAGCCTTGAGTGCCATGACTCCGGCAGACTGGGAGACAGTTGCAAAAGCGTTGCTTGTCAGCATGGGTCAATATTTGGAGTGGAAAGCTCTGTGGCATGAGGTGGCTCAGGAACAGGCCAGAGCTAGCGCTCAAGCCTTAACTCCAGAACAACAACAATGGACTTTTGACCTCCTGACCGGGCAAGGGCGCTTCACCGCTGCCCAGACAGACTACCGCCAGATAGCCAATACAGCTATAAGAGCATGGAAAGCTTTGTCTAAAAGGGGAGAAGGAAGCACCCCGCTCACCAAGGTTATACAAGGGACTCAGGAGTCTTTTTCAGATTTTGTGGCTAGAATGACTGAGGCAGCAGGACGCATTTTTGGCGACCTTGATATGGCCACGCCACTCATTGAGCAGCTCATTTTTGAGCAAGCTATGCAGGAGTGCCGTGCGGCCATAGCCCCCAGGAAAAATAAAGGGTTACAGGACTGGCTCAGGGTCTGTAGAGAACTAGGAGGACCCGTGACGAATGAGGGTTTGGCTGCAGCCATCATGTAGTCACAAAAACGCCCTTTTAAAGGGCCAGACAAAAGAGTTTGCTTTAAATGTGGGAAGCCAGGATATTTAAAAAAGGATTGTAGGTCATCAGAAAAGGAGAGAGCGCCTCCTACCCTCTGCTCACGCTGTGACAAAGGTTATCATAGGGCTGAGCTCTGCCGCTTCATTAGGGATGTCCATGGCAAGATCCTCCCACCATTAGGAAACCCACAGACTGATCCAAAAAACGGGGTGATGGGCCCTTGGTCCCAGGGCCCTCAGAAATATGGGAACAAGTTCATCAGGGCAACGACCAAGGAACCCTCGGAGGCAGAACAAGAATGGACTTGTGTGCCTCCACCGACTTCCTGTTGATGCCCCAAATGGGGGTGCAGCCTGTCCCTGTGCAGCTGCCTGAGCCTCTACCCCCTGAAAGCATGGGCCTGTTTTTATGGCGTGGCTCGCTTACCCTGCAGGGACTGATTGTCCACCCAGGTCTTGTTGATAGTCAGCACACTGCTGAGATACAAGCCCTGTGCTCTTGTCCTAGTGGAGTTTTTTCCATCAGTAAAGGAGACAGGATAGCTCAGTTACTGTTTCTTCTGGCAGACACCCACCAGAGGCCGGGGAGTAAATTAATGGGGTCAACAGGACAGGATTCGGCCTACCTGGTTGTTAGCCTTCAAGATCGACCCAAACTGCCCCTTTGGGTGAATGGTAAATGCTTCGAAGGCATTTTGGACACTGGCGCGGACAAAAGTATTATCTCATCGCGCTGGTGGCCACAGTCCTGGCCTGTTACTGAGTCGTCTCATGCCCTACAGGGCTTGGGCTATAGTACAAACCCCACCATTAGCTCCACCAGATTAACCTGGGAAACAGACGAAGGGCAGTCAGGATATTTTACACCATATGTCCTTCCCCTGCCAGTCAACTTATGGGGAAGAGATGTAATGCAGGGTATGGGGTTGACCTTATCTAATGCATATTCATCTCAGGCCCAAGATATAATGTTAAGAATGGGCCATAGGCCAGGAAAGGGCTTGGGTCGCTCTGAGCAAGGAATACGGGAGTCAGTAAATCCTAAACCTAATATCAATAAACAGGGCCTGGGTTTTTCCTAGGCGCCACTGGGGCAGCAAGGCCCATACCAAGGAAAACAGAGACCCCAGTATGGGTTCCTCAGTGGCCACTTACCTCTGAAAAACTGGAAGCAGTGAATCAGCTAGTTAATGAGCAATTCGTTTTGGGGCACATAGAACCATCCACCTCTCCGTGGAATACACCCATTTTTGTCATTAAAAAAAATCAGGAAGATGGCGCTTGTTGCATGACTTGAGAGCCATTAATGAACAAATGCATCTTTTTGGGCCTGTGCAGCGAGGACTCCCAGTGCTTTCAGCTTTACCCAAAAATTGGAGTCTGGTAATAATAGATATTAAGGATTGTTTTTTTTTCTAGTCCATTGCATCCTGCTGATAGGCCTTGCTTTGCTTTTACTGTTCCTTCAATTAATCATATAGAGCCTGATAAACGCTTTCAATGGAGAGTTTTGCCTCAGTGTATCGCCAATAGTCCAACAATCTGTCAGATGTTTGTGCAGGAGGCTCTTGAACCGCTTCGTGAACGTTTCCCACGTTTGCTTGTGATTCATTACATGGATGATGTACTCATGTGTCATGAGGACTTACAGATCCTAAGGGAAGCCTACCCATTGCTCATTAAGAGTTTACAGCTATGGGGTCTTCAAATAGCCGCTGAGAAGGTCCAGATTACAGACACTGGCCAATTCTTAGGTTCTGTTATTCTTCCTGAAAAGATTCTACCACAAAAAATAAAATTTATAGGGACGATTTGCGAACATTAAATGATTTCCAAAAGTTGTTAGGAGATATTAATTGGCTGCGACCGTTTTTAAATCCCCTCTGCTGATTTGAAGCCATTGTTTGATATCTTGGAAGGGGATACTCATATTACCTCCCCTCGGGCCTTGATGCCGGCAGCAGAAGCAGCCTTATTACTAGTGGAGGAATCCATTAAGGAGGCACAGCTGTGCCGTATTGATGAAACTCAACCATTTGTTCTATGTGTGTTTAAAACAAGAAAGCTACCCACTGCTGTGTTATGGCAGGATGGACCATTACTGTGGATCCATCTGCATGCTTCTCCTAACAAAAGTATTGATTGGTATCCAGCTGCTATAGCTCAAATTGCCCTTAAAGGCCTTAAAATGTCTGTTAGTCATTTTGGTAAGCATCCAGCAGTTATGATAGTTCCCTATACCTCCTTTCAGATACAAACTTTGGCTGCCACCTCTGACGATTGGGCAATTTTGGTTACCACCTTTTCAGGAAAAATTGATAATCATTATCCTAAACACCCTCTGCTGCAGTTTGCTGCATGTCATCCCATTGTGTTTCCCCGAGTTACGTCTTCTGCCCCGCTAAAAGACGGGGTGATGGTGTATACAGATGGCTCCAAAAATGGTGTGGGAGCCTATGTTGTGGATTCTAAAATATATACAAAGAACTTTTCTGCCACCTCACCCCAGGTGGTGGAATGTATGGTGGTTTTAGAGGTTCTTCAAAAATTTCATTGTCCTCTTAATATTGTTTCTGATTCTGCCTATGTGGTTAATGCTGTTAAATTATTAGAGACCGCTGGAATTATAAAACCTACTAGTATAGTGGCAGCTCTTTTCCAGAGGATACAGGACTGTTTACTAAATAGGAGAGCTCCATTTTTTATCACACACATAAGAGCACATTCAGGGCTCCCAGGCCCCATGAGTTTAGGTAATGATCTGGCTGATTGTGCTACGCAGCTTGCTGCGGTAGCTCTTGCCTCCCCGTTACAGACCGCTAAAACCTTTCATGATAATTTTCATGTTACAGCTGAAACCCTGCGTAAACGTTTTTCTCTTACCAGAAAGGAGGCTCGTGATATTGTAACCCAATGTCACAATTGTTGCCAGTTTCTCCCTGTCAGACACACTGGCGTAAACCCCAGAGGGATTGCGCCTTTGCAAATATGGCAGATGGATGTGACTCATATCACTGCCTTTGGAAAACTTCAGTATGTGCATGTGTCAATTGACACATGCTCTGGCGTTATTCATGCCACACCATTTACAGGAGAAAAAACCTCTTATGTCATTCAACATTGTCTTGAGGCATGGATTGCTTGGGGCAAGCCCACATCTTTAAAGACGGATAATGGGCCTGCCTATACTTCTCAAAAGTTTAAACAATTTTGTGCACAGATGCAAGTCACACACATTACAGGCCTGCCTTATAACCCCCAGGGGCAAGGTATTGTAGGCCGAGCACATCGCACACTCAAATCTTATCTACTTAAACAAAAAGGGGGAATATTGAAGGAATTACCCCCGACACCAAGAGTAGCCATTGCCATGGCTCTGTTCACTATAAATTTTTAAAATCTGGATGATAATGGCCAGAATGCTGCAACACGACATAGTTCGGATCCGCAGCGGCCCAAGGATTTGGTTATATGGAAAGATGTGTTTTCTAATGAATGGAAAGGCCCGGATCCCATCCTGTTGAGATCCAGGGGAGCTGTTTGTGTGTTCCCTCAGGACAAGGAAAATCCATTCTGGGTGCCAGAAAGACTGACCCAAATGGTGAGGGGTGACCCACAACACGCGGACTTGCCTGAAGATTTGGCTTCTGTTCCTCCTACCATTTTGCGGATGGATGACAATGGTTACGAAGGAGCAGCTTACGAAGGAGCAGCGATGGGGGATAATCTCAGCCTTCCTGAAACCGACACCAGTCAGCCATAGAGTGGCAGCGTTTCCTCATTTTTTTTTTTATTTTACAACCAATAAGACTCTGGGGCTCCCCTACCTTCTATTTATAAGCTTAGCCGAAGGATTCCAGTCCTGGGTTGTGTCCTTCATCTCCTACTTTAAGATTGGGTGGGGGTGGGAATGTTTGGAACAGCCCTATGCTGTGGATCAGTGTTTCTCCTCTGGATGGTCTGCTGACTCAAATCCCAAAGTCATAGGGACAAAGTGTGGTTATTGCACAAGTGCTGGCTGCCCTGGAACAGGGAACCTCTACTGATGTGGTTATCTATGCTGAAGCAGTAAGGTTTATGCCAACCAGCTCCTGCACCCCTAGGACACCTCTGTCCATTGCACAGGGTGGAGTGCTTGACTTAGCTAGCCCTGAAGGTTGTCGAGCTAAAGAGCATCGCACAGAGAATGGCCCTCTCTGAGAGATATGTCACCCTGCATAAGGGTTTCCTGCCGTATATTCCCTTTCCCAGAAAAATGGCAGAGGGCAGGCCGGATAAGTTCCAGGTGTCATGAACCTAGGGGCAGATTCCGTGCAAGCCCATTATACTGTTTCCACTTTGGGAAGTGCGACCTCTATCTTTGTCTTCTGAGGGAATTGCCTTTCTGCAATGAAGTAAAAAAAAAAGGGGGGGGGAGATGTAGAGGACCGCAACCACATTCGCCATTCCAAGATGGCACTGACATCCGGTTCCACCGCCCGGTGAACAGGATAACGCGCATGTGTTGATAAATTTCCAACGCTGTAGTCCCTGCCTCTCCCGAGACGTCATCTGGGATGATGGGCAGCTGACCAATCTGAGAGTGACACATCCGAGGCGGGGACTGTTTCCTATATAAGGGCTGGGTTCGCCTCGCTCTGGGTCTCTGCCATGTTGGCTTATGCTCTCGCTCTCAAGATGCATTAAAAAGCTGTTCTGCAGAAGGATCCTACTTGCCCTGCGTCGTTCTTGCTGGCGAGACAGTAGCGCGGGACAGTTATTAATTATATTTGCACAACATGAATGGTTGTTGAAAGTTTTTATAGTATCTTGCAATATACTTCATGAAAATATGAGTAGGTTTATGTTCCTTTTCTGAGACTGCAGGAATTTTAAATTGCATATTTCTTTGCTGCAACAGATCACAGTCACATAGATTTACTTCTCTCTAAGTCACATATGGCCTCAGATTTCCTCTCTCTCTTTCTGGTCCTATATATCCAACCAATCTCTTGTGTTGATTTCCTTGAGATAGGACTCCAATTCCTAATAAATGAACATCTGCCTCCTGAAGAGTTCAATTCACATGCCAAGACTCTGGAGTAATAATTGTCACATTAGTTACCATTACCAGTAATCCTTCAATTAAAATGTTATTGAGTTGAACTCTCAGCTTTGATTTTTGATCATGCATAGACATCTACCAAAATATATGTGTTCTCGATCCTATTGCAATATTTGATTCATCCTTCTTGTTTATTCATTAATCCAGAGCAGTGTGGGTTTTACAACAGGCACTGGATAGTTTAATTTTTCTGGGGAGGCAAGTACTTCACAGTGACTGGGAGTGATTGGATCATGTTTGACCTGGGAGACTGAGAGACCTACCTAGAAGTATTTTGTTGGTAATTGATTTGCTTGTTTGTCCCTTGTTCATCTATATTCCTTGATAAAATATATGCCTTTGCCACATCTTTGAAAAGATCCAGAAACTTGAGACGTTCTATTTGTGTAACTCCCACAGAAAACAGTATTTGGAAGAATGTATTGTCTAAAATCCAGGTGCCATATTCTACCACAATTAAAACCATTTGTATTTTGATATTTTTTCAAACGCTTGGAAATTGCTTGTCATATCCACGCCTCAGTATTATAGTCAAATGATTGAAAACTGACAGTGTGCATGAACCAGTCACCCTTTGATGCTTCTCTAATGTTAAGGTCACATTAACAAAACATTAGTACAAAATAAGAATTTGTATTCTTATGTAAAAATTTTCAACTGTCAGAGAGTCAGTAAGTACACATCTAGCTTCTGGATCTGTTATTTTTATTTCTTTAGTTT
The DNA here is from genome assembly GCF_982192425.1 of Myodes glareolus. Taxonomy (NCBI): domain Eukaryota; kingdom Metazoa; phylum Chordata; class Mammalia; order Rodentia; family Cricetidae; genus Myodes; species Myodes glareolus. The sequence continues at coordinate 147,865,338 of NC_142053.1, read as the reverse complement.
AATTAATTTATTTATTTATTAAAATTTCTACTTCTTCCCCATCTACATTTTCCCTCCCTCTCCCCACCTATCTCTCCCTCTCTAGTCCTATGGGCAGTCAGGATGCTCTGTCTCATGGCAAGTCCAAGGTCCTCCCCACTCCATCCAGGCATATAAAGTTGAGCTTCCAAACAGACCAGGCTCCGACAACGTCAGTCCATGCAATAGAATCAAAATCCAGTGCCATTGTCCTTGGCTTCTCAGCCAGTCCTCATTGCCAGTCACATTCAGAGGGTTCAGCTTGATCATATGCTCCATCACTCTCAGTTCAGGTGGCATTGGTTATCTCCCAGTATATCAGTTCCACTATTTCAGTGCATGGACACACCCTTCATTTTAATACTTGTCTCTGTAGTTCCTGTTCGTTTACCCAGATTTCCCATACCCAGCCTTCCATCAGTTTGTGTTTTCTTCATTACCTCCATTTCGTTTTTCAAATCTTGATCAGTTTCCCTTACATTTCTTGCTTGCTTTTTCTTGATTTTTTTGGTTATCTATGAGAGATTTCCTCATTTCATCTAATTTTTGTTTGTTATCTCCATTTCTTTATGGCAGTTGTTCACCTCCTGTTTATGTTCCTCTATCATTTTCATATAGTTCCGTTTAAAGTCGATTTCTTCTATTTCTTCTGGAGAAGGGTGTTCAAATCTACTTGTTGCATGATCCCTGGAATCTGGTGTTGTAATGTTGCCTTTCAGATTGTTGGAGGAATTCTGGCATTGGTGCCTGCCCAACTCTTACTTCAAATGCAGCCAAAAGAATCTTTGCATTGGTCTAAACTTTGCTGTGTGATTCTGAGTGGATCTCCTCAGGGCATAAGAAAACTCTCTTCCCTGGTTTTCAGGGTGTGTGGCCTTAGTGCTGGAGCAGGAACTGCATCCAGAATATTCCCTCCATCTTCATGGCCAGCCATCCCTTTTTCCTCAACTCTTCAGGCCTCATCTGCTGTGTCTGCTATTCCTGGATCATCTCAACATCCTAAGTAGTAGTAGCTGGCTGTAATTGCATCTGTAAAGTCTCCTTGGCATAGCACGAGATTTAATACTTGACTGAAATTTTAATTTTATTTTCGTCACTGTCATAAAATGTCCCTTGTAAAGCAACTTAGGAAAAAAAAGGGTTGATTTTTGTTTCACAGTTCCCAAAGGATATTGTCCATCATGATGAGGATGGCATGGTCAAAAGGGCTAAGTAAAAAAAATGACTGATTATATTGTACACATACACAGGAAGCAGAGTAGTGTATGATAAGAAAGTCGGGTACTCTCTCAATGTCCCCAACCCCAAGGGACATTCTTACCCCAGAAAGACTCTGCCTCCTGGAGGTCTAATTAACTCCCAGAACAAAACAAGCTGCTGTGGACCTAGTGTTCAAACACATGAGCCTATGGGGGACAGTCTCATTCAAGCGGGGGACACTTCCATTCAAACCCCATACACCTGAATGAACAGCAGATGGGGACTTTGATGTTAGCCCCCAACACAATATATCTCTGAACATTTCAGATTTTTTTGTAACACTTTTGCTCAAAATTTATAGTTGAGGGAACTAGACAACAAACCGAACCAGTCACCAGGTCAGGGCTGCACATTGGAAAACCAAGGCTAACATTCAGGTAGTCTCATTTCCAACCATATGGTCTTCTCTACATAATTCCTCACTCCATGAGTGATGACTGGCAGTGAGAAAAGAGAAATAAATAACAAACAACTAGACAGTGGTTCAATAAAGAGTGGAAATTGTTATGTTCTAATATAAAATATGAAATGCCAGACTTTGTGGAGGTACCTCTTAAATCTCACATAAAACTCCTGTATCTCAAAACTTTTCTTTGAAGCTACCAGTATCACGACTGGTATTTCAACTATTCCCTTTGATGTTATTTCCTCATGCCCAACTGCTAGTAATTATCCAAGTTAGATCCACAGGGGCCTGAGTTCAGGGTACTGTCATACACTGCTAAAAATCAAACCCAGCCCATGGCTTCACACCTCAGACACTGCCTCCCACAGATACCTAGGCCCTGGAAGCCTGTAACTCTTCTCCTATTGGAGGCCACCATGACACTCCAGCCAATGTTCTGACTCATCTCTGTGTCTGAGATCTCTCTACCTGCAGTGGCATGCAGGGTACCCAAACACTGACCACAACCTGGGAGGTGAAGTGCTGGTGGAGGTGAAGTTCACAATGATGCCCACTTATTCTTTATCTCCTCCCCATTACAAAAGTGGCATTGCAGGTGTGGGAGACTTTGGGAGAGAGGGCTAGTACAAGGAGACACAATGGCAAGAGACACACCATACTCAGATATTGAAAACAGGAGAAGTTAACATGCCTCAATGTCTCTGATTTATAAGGCATCAGAAGAGCAGGATGGGGACAAAGAGTAAATGTAAGTACTCATTAGTGACAAATAACTGATAGAAAGACTACAGGAAAGCCAATTTGCATTATAAATAATGACAAATAAAACAATAAACATTATTTGAAGGAGTTCTCTACTTTTGGTTGCCTTTTGGAAGAGCACTATTTTTCTTACCTCACCTTTTCTTTTGTTCACAAACCACCACTATTTGAGACCCAGGTTTATCTTATTCCACTCTTATACTAATTTGAAAATGTCTAACAAGGTTTAAATGTTACTAAGAAGATGCTTTTTCTATCCATCAAGTGCAACACCTGAAAAAAAGATCAAGAGTGCTTTGCTAAAATTCAAATGTTAATAGACTGAGTGTTCATTGAATGCACTAGAAACATGGATGAAATCTATACAATGCACCAAAATCTGCAATTTCTAAAACTTGAGAGAATGAGGTGGCATTGCCCAGTGGTCTATTTCTTGGTATTTGGGGGTATTCTAGCTCACCCACTGTTCTACTTCCCATCTCCTGTTTAAGCAAATAAGATGCTGAGGTCATGTCCTGCATCAGGAAAGTGTCTTGGTTTGAAGTTGAAGGGAGGGACTGAGGAGTCACAGTGAATCACAGACAATGAAGACCAGTGGTTTCAGTGTAGAAATTAGAAGCCTTAGAAAATTAATGTGGGATGGCACGTTAGAGGTAAAACTCTTATGTGTGTGTGTGTGTGTGTGTCTGCACGCGCGTGTGTGTGTGTATGTGTGTGTGTGTGCATGTATGCCTGAAAGCATGTGTGTGTGAGTGTGTTTGTGTGTAGTGTGTGTGTTGGTGTGTCTTTCTGTCTGTCTGTTTGTAGAGGCCAGGAGTCATCCTGAAGCGACAGTCTATCCATCAGCATCCATTTACCTTGTGCTTTGCGACAGAGTGTCTCATTAAATTAGAGAGCTCAATAGTTAGGGGTGGTTAGCTAGTCATTTTGCCCCTGTTATCTTCCCATCTCTGTCTCTCCAGATTTTCGATCACAAATGTACACCTGGTTTGTCTATCTGGATGCTGAGGACTGAAATCAGATTCTTGTGCTTCTTGGGTAAGCACTTTGTCCACTCAGGCATCTCCCCAGTCCCTATCTGAAAATTATTGCTCTGTTGAAGGAATGGTATCTAGATTAAATATCAACTTAAAAACTGAACTAAAATGAAATCCCTCCAAATTCCCCCCATATTGGTTTAGGACATTTTTGCTGTTCAGAGCAGGCAGATCACAGAGAGTAGGGTACCTTAGATGGCTACCAAACAAGATTGGAGATAGAAATAAAGGGCAATGGACAAGAGTGAGGGAATGGAAGTGAGAAAATGAGATCTACAAGTCAATGTATGTTTATTGCACAAATTCAATTCCACATATGAAAATCACACCTAGAAGTCAGCATAACAAGTGAAGAAATATTTTAATGAGGACTGTACAAGAAATGTCCAAGAAAATCTATCTTAAGAAGAAAGAATTGTACAAATATAATGATGGAGGAGGGTTATCTGTCTATTGTGTTATTTTTATTGGTCAATAAAGAGACTGCCTTGGCCCCTTGATAGGACAGAAAATTAGGTAGGCGGAGTAAACAGAACAAAATGCTGGGAAGAGGGCTATGAGCCAGAAGCCATGGAGCCAGCCACCAGGTCAGACATGCTGAATCTTTTCCGGTAAGCCACCACCTCGTGGTGCTACAGATTATTAGAAATGGGTTAATATCAAGATACAAGAGTTAGTCAGTTAACTAACTCTCTAGAGATAATGGGCCAGGAAGTGTTTAAATGAATACAATTTGTGTGTTGTTATTTCTGGGACTAAGCTAGCCGTGCGGGAGCTGGGTGAGGCAAAAAGCAGGCCTGCCTGCAGCCCCTCACTGCAATATACCTGACAGTCTGTTGGGATTAGCATTAAAACAAGTCCTAAAAGGGCCAAGCGATATGGGGAAGGTTCAATCTGTGATTCTGCAATGTTTATCATTGTGTGCCTTCTACTTCTTATTGTTTGTACCTTTTAAAACACTTGTTTATCAAGTGGAAGACTGGAGGTGAAGCCAATGCCTGAATATTTAAATAATAAAGGAGGAATTAGTGCTTTTCACCTCACAAATTTAATGGATCTTTTCACAATCTGTTCTTTTCTCATACTCTTCATTATGTTATCCCAACCTCATTAGCTTTTTCTATTCATTATAATGAGCATATGCTATACCAAGTCAGGCAATGCTCAGGGCATACGTCCTTCCTCATGGCCAAGATGAGTCTGCCAGAAGGCCCAGATTATGAGGTCACAATGAGGTGAGTGGATGTCTTCTAAAATATCTAAGGTGGGACAGCAGGCAACGCCTACCAGTTATCAAAGATATTGAAGGAAAAGCAGGTCCTTAACCAAGGCATCTTCATTTTGCCTACAGAATCCAGAAGTTGATGTTTCGCCCTGCCTGATTAATAAGTAATGAGGTAAAAAATGACCATAAAAATCATATTCATCCTACGTGGTGGGATTGTCTTTGCCTTCACCATTATCATCCTGAAAATGTTATTTCAGATAGGATGTATGTGGGAGCAGTCTGCTCTGACATTAAAGTAACTCAATACATGTACAAAAGTATATGTTGTAAGACTGCAAAAAGAGGAAAGAAACTCAGGGAAGAAGAAAAAATGCTGCCTGCCCCCTCGATAGAGCACTGACATTTGAATTCTCTCACAAGAGCTTCTGAAACTTTCAACAATTTATTCAAAATTAGAAGATATTTAGGGTGGTATTGTTTATTATTATTAATTTATAAAACTTTCAACTTCATCCCCTCCTTTGAGTACCCTCCCACTCCCCCCACTCCCTCTCCTACTTCCTATCTAGTCCTGAGGGCTATAACACGAAAGGCTGGCTTGTTGGGGTCTGATCTTGCACAGTACCCCACAGCCAACACATCCCAAAGAAAATCACAGACAGGACTCCATAGGATTATAAACTGATTGGCCCATTAGGTTAGGCTACTTATTACTTCTTAAAACTTATGTTACACCATTATAATTTTCTACATTAGCCACACAAGTCAGTACTTTTCTCAGCTGGGCAGCTTGCATCTTTCCTCTCTGGTGGTCTGGGCAGAACTGTGGATGGAGCTTCCTGCTTGCCAGAATACTCCCAGTCTCTTTGCTCCAACTCTTCTTCCTGTCTGACTTTCCCACCTATACTGCCTGCCTGGCCAATCAGCATTTTATTAAAATATGATTGACAGAATACAGACAATTCTCCCACTTCATTTCCCTCTTATTTTTTGAAACCAAGGAAAATACCCATAGTCCATTTGTTGGGAATGTGCGCGTAGTATTTCAGGCTACTTCCTGCTGTTTGTGGGCGCTGATGATCTTATGGGGACCTAAAGAAAATTTAGAGTTATAATCAAGTTCTGACTGGAGTATCCTGTTGAGTTTAGATCATCTCAGGTAGCAGTCTTGAACCTATTCTGGATGAAGAACTCTGTCATCTGGGCCTTCTGTTCCTATGGGAGATTTCTCAGGTGGTCTTCCTTTATGGAACCTGATTTTTCTCAACTCAGAATGAATCCACAGCCTCTCATTTTTTATGGAAACAAAAACAAAATCTATTCTCCAAAGTAACATACCTTTTGACTTCAATTTTGAAGCTCAGATATTTTCAAAATACCTATCTTAGGTTATTTTAGCAGCATTTATACACAAAGTCCTTTAGCAGCTGTTGCTCCTTCCTCAGCATTCAAACAATTAAAACAGAGCATAATAGCATACAGTATCAAGATTCTCTGTTTATTTTTTCATCTTTATTTTAACCTCTATTTCTTCTATTTTTACGTTGACTTTTTGAGACAGGATCTCTGTATATCTTTATCCTGGAATAACTCTGTAGACCGGGCTGTCATTGAGCTCACAGAGATCCTTCTCTCTCTGCTTCCCAGTCATTGGGACTAAAGGTGTGTGGTACCACATCTTGAAGTAACAGAGGTCAATCTACTTGTGCCCCTTGAAGCCACAGAGGTCAATATTCCTCTGCCTCCCATGCATTGGGATTAAAGTTGTGTACCACCACACCCAACTACTCCTTTTTTTTTCTTTTTTACTTTTAAGAACTTTAACCTTCAGCCTGAATATATTTTTACCACATAATAAACCAATTAGAGGTTTTCTTCCTCTTTGAATCTTTCTTTACTGTATATCTCTATTTTTCTGACCACATGAGTCTTAAATGGGTAGGACTAAAGCCGTAGCTTTGACAGTTAGATCCAGCCCATTACTTAGCTTTCCTGTCTCATGGCTGAGATACCAGTCAGAGCTTTGTTCACTGCCACAACTCTATGGCATTTCAAGGTCCTTGCAAGCAAACAAGCTGCAGCATTGTGCTCATAGAACACACTCAATGGGACTGCCTGCCTGAAAGTGTCAGAGTTTGCCCTGGCAGGACAGCCCAGAAAGTTGGCATTTTAAAACAGCGCAGATTTTTTTCTGCTACAGCTGAACAATCCGGGGACCTCTCCTTGGACCTAGGAACTTCCCTAGACTCAAGTCTCTTGCAAACCCTAAAATGGCTCCCTTAGGTAAGATATATATTTCCCTGCTCCTATATCCGTACTTACTCCCTCCCCCGATCCCATTCCCCCAAGCTATCCCCATCCTCCCCTTCTCCCTTCTCTCTAAACTACTTCATTTTCTTCCACCACCCACCTCTGTGCACCCAAGTTTGCCTGGCCATATTGTCTACTTCCTATATCCAGTAGGATAACTACATGATTTTGTCAGGTTTACCTTCTTATTTAGCTTCTCTAGGATCATGAATTATAGGTTCAAATTCCTTTAATTAAGGCTAGAATCCACTTTTGAGTGAGTACATACCATATTCCTCTTTTTGGGTCTGGGATACCTCACTCTGTAAAGCGTTTTCAATTTCCATCAATTTGTATGCAAAATTCAAGATGTCATTGATTTTTACCGCTGAGTAAAACTCTAATGTGTATATGTTCCACACCTTTCTTAACCATTCTTCTATTTAGGGGCAACTAGGTTCTTTCCAGGCTCTGCATATTACAGATAGTGCTGCTATGATCATAGTAGAACAAATGTTTTTGTACTATGTTTGAACATCTCTTGGGTATATTCCCAAGAGTGGAATTGCTGGGTCCTGAGGGAGGTTTACTCCTAGTTGCCTGAGAAAATGTCACACTGACTTGCACAGTCTTGCACAAGTTTGCATTCCCACCAACAATGGATGAGTGTTCCCCTCACTCCACATCCTCTCCAGCATAGGCTATCATTGGTGTTTTTGAGTTTAGCTATTCTGACAGGTGTAAGATGGTATCTCAAAATTGTTTTCATCTACATTTCCCTGATTGCTTAGGAAGTTGAGCATAACCTTAGGTGTCTTTTTGCCATTTGAATATCTTCTGTTGAGAATTCTCTGTTCAGTACAGTACTCCATTTTTTATTGAGTTAAGTAGAGTTTTAGGGTCTAGATTTAGAGTTCTTTATATATTTTGTATATCAGACATTTGTCTGGTGAGGGATTGGTGAAGATCTTCTCCCAGTCATTAGATTGTCTTTTTGTCTTAATAACAGTTTCCGTTGCTTTACAGAAAATACTGAGATTGAGGAGGTCCCATTTATTCATTGTTGCTCTTATTGTTTGCGCCACTGGAGTTCTACTAGGAAGTGGTCTCCTGTGCCTATGTTGACTACTTGCTACTTTCTCTTCTATCAAGTTCAAAGTGGTGAGATTAATGTTGTAGTCTTTAATCCATTTGGACTTCAGTTTTCCCATGGTGACAGATATGGATCTATTTTCATTCTTCTACAGGTTGACATCTAGTTATGCCAACACAATTTGTTAATGATGCTATCCTTCTCCCATTGTATACCTTTAGCTCCCTTGTCGAAAATCAGGTGTTCATAACTTTGTAGGCTAATATCTGGGTCTCATATTTGATTCCATAGTTTGACTTCTCTGTTCTTATGTCATTACCAATCTGTTTTCAGTACTGTTATTTTGTAGTAGAGTTTGACATCAAGAATGGTAATGCCTCTAGAATATCTGTTATTGTATTGGATGGTTTTCGCTCTCTGGGTTTTTTTCTAATCTCATATAAAGTTTAATAGTCTCTAGATCTGTGAAAATTTTTGATGGGACTTTGATGGGGATTGCATTGAATCAATAAATTGCTTCTGGTAGCATTGCCATTTTTATTATGTTGATTCTCCCCATCCATGAGCAAAGGAAGTTCTTCAATTTTCTGGTATTCTCCTCAATTTCTTTCTTCAAAGACTTATAGTTTTTGTCAAATAAATCAGTCACTTCCTTGGTTATAGTAATACCAAGATATTTTATGCTATTTGTGGCTATCGTGAAAGGTAAAATTTTTCTGATTTCCCTTCCTGCTTATTTATCCTTCGTGTAAAAGAGGGCACTTTTTTTGGAGTTTATCTAGTACCCTGCCACATTACTCATTATCTGATTGAATTTCCATCAAATTTCTCAATCACCATGAGAGAACAAAGATGAAATTTCACATTCCCCAAGACCAATGTCTCATCTTCCATTTATTTCTCATATTTTCTCTCACTTCTCTGATGGTATCATGTTAAATGTGAGTTCACTGGTGTTTTATATTTAGAGGTTAAATAATTTTATCATAACATTTATGAAATGTGGCAAAGCTAAAATTGAACTTCCAAAGGAAAGAAGGCATTACAAACTAACCTCTTGAATTGCCTACTAAAACCATCCTTATTATTTTCTCATTCTTTGCAGGGATTCTGTTTACTGATAGTTACATTCAGATGAAAACTTTTAATTTCATTTATTGATTGTTGGATATATTTTTGTGGTAATAGAGTCTTGGTCTATAAGTCCCTTCTTATACTTTTAATATTGGATTGTTTCCCCTATCTTTTACCATGTTCAAAAATCAATTCAATGTTTATCAATATCTAGACTTGAAATATTGTTTCCATTTTAGGAAGCAATCTCTTTTCTCCATTTTTCTCAGAGCAGCATCCTATATCTTTTCTGGATCCATCTTCCTCTTTCCTTCTCCAACCCTGGCTTTGAGATTTATGGATATTTCAAGTATGTTCAGCTATTTATGTGTTAGTTGTTTTTTCTATATTTTGTTTTGTTTTTGTTTTTATGTTTGCAAATGAAATGTTATTAAATAAATATCGAAGACAGGGTTTGAGGCTACTATTGAGCTTCACCAGACAAGATGTTCCAAGTATACAGCCATTTTTTCACTTTGTCTGCATTTTGCAAAATATACATGTCAGTCAGTACTACCCTTTCAACACATTCCAATATATGTTTACTGAGGGAAGATCTGTTCATTATTAGAGTCAATATATCCTGAGAAAAATTGTTGATATTTCTAGGCTTCTAAAACCACAGAGTTGTAATTTTTTACAGATAACTAAGTTTGAAGACCCATTCAAGAGACCCCCCAATCCTAGTGAGAGCAACTTCTACTCAACTTCTACTCAGTGATCTAAATCTTTCAGTCAATAACGATAAACTGGCTTTGCCAACACATTATCCTTGATGTCAGATGGTCAGGTAGAATCTTATGAAAAATCACAGTTCATGTCTGTGAAGAAATCAACGGGCCATATTAGTCCTAATTAGAAATCCCATTTTCTTCTGAAAATTCCATTAGGAAACAAAAGTAGAAACAATCATTAAAGCTTCCTGCATAGAATCAATTGATTTTGCTATGAGGAAATGAGTTTTGTAAAGCAGTTGTTTTCCAGTCAGATACTTCAATCACCTGTAGCATTCTTGTATTTGACAAATTATTTATGAAAAGAAATGTTTAAAATTAGTCACACACTAGCTCAAAATTGAGAATAACAGAGAGTTATATATTTAGGTGTAGACTCACATATCACAATTCTCTTATCAAATGTGGAACAGCAATCAAATCCAGCAGCCTGGAAAATGGGTGTACGTGTACTTTACATTGGCATATATAGTATCAGAGTTCAAGTACAAGTGTGTGTGTATCTTGAAGGATACTGGAAGTAGGAAATCATATAACAACTCCATTTTTTGTTTAAATGAGAACTTTCTAAGCCTAATACAAAGTTATTTACAATAAAAAGAAATATCACCGAAAAAGATACATATAATTAATGTTTTAATAATTACCCTATCCTCTTGAGTTCAAGTCTTATATAATAAATAACTAGGAAAGTAACTAATATTCCTGCAGAGATGAAAGAGGACACAGTCCATGAAAAAGAACCAAAGTAGATGAGTTTATTAAGGGGTGGGGGACAGTCCATCTGGATTTGTTAAACTCCCATTAGTTCAAATTCACCGTCTCAGTATGTGGACCAACCACTCCTGGTCCTGTTTTCCTTTGTCGTATTCTCCCTCCATTAGCTCTTCCACTGTACATTGAAAGCTCAGTCCAGTGCTACCATGGGGGTCTCTTTCTTTATCCCCATCTGTTGCTGAAGGAAGTTTCGATAGATGAAGATAGTTATCAGTCTGAATCTGAGACAAGCCTAGTTCAGTTGACCCTCTTCTCCTATACCTAGAGTCCTAGCTGACATTATTCCTGTGGACAACTGGAAATCCCTCTAGAGCAAAGGATTTTTCAAACCCCAAAATGGCTCCCTGAACTCCCTACTCCCTTATCTGCCCTTCCTATGTTTCCACCAACACACTCCCCCAAGATCTTCCAACCCTCCATTTCACCATTCACTATTCCCCTTCCCTTCCTCTAACCACACTTCCATTGCCTAACCCCACTCCCATCCCCATACTTCCAACTTTTGCCTGGTGTTCTTGCCTGCTTCCAATTTTTAAGAGGACCTAGGTATATTTTAGTTTCTCTTCACCTAATGACTTAGATTCTCTGGGATCAGGAAGTATATGCTAAATGTTCTATGTTTATGGCTAGAATTCACCAAGGCATGAGTACATACCATATTCAGAGTTTTGGGTCTGGATTATCTGACTTTGGAAAGTGTTTCTATTTCCATCCTTTTTCAAGCAAAATTCAAGATATTATTTTTTTTCCCGCTGATTAGTACTCTAATTTCTAGAAGTGTCACAATTTCTTTATTCATTCTTCCATTAACGGGTTGTTTCCAGGTTCTTGCTATTGCAAATAATTCTGTTATGAACATAGTTGAACAAATGCTTTTTTAGGATGATTGGGCATCTCTTGGGTATATTCCCAAGACTGATTGCTGGATCCTTAGGTAGTTTGACTCCCATTTTTCTGAGATACTCCCACTCTGTTTTCCAAAGTAGTTGCATTACTTTGGAAACCCACCAGCAAGAAATGAGTGTTTCCCTTATTCCACATACTCTCCAGAAAAGGCTATCACTGGTGTTTTAAATTTAGCTATTCTGACAGGTGTAAGATGGTATCTCAAAGTTGTTTTGGTTTATATTTACTGATAGCGAAGGAAGTAGATCATGTCCTTAAGAATGTTTTGGCCATTTAAATTTCTTTTATTGAGAATTCTTTGTTCAGTTGAGTATCCCCATTTTTAAATTGGGTTATTTAGAATTTTCGTGTCTAAATTCTTGCTTTCTTTATATATATTGGAGAATCGATCTTTGTCTGATATCTGGGTTACTGAAGATTTTCTTCCATTCAGAAGGTTACCTTTTTCTCTTAATGATTGTGTCCATTGCTTTATAGAAGCTTCTCAGTTTCAGGAGGTCCCTTTAATTCATTGTTGCTCTTATTGGCTGTGCTACTGGGGTTCAACGTAGGAAGTGGACTCTGGTGCCCATGTATTGCAGGCTAATTTCTTCTTTCTCTTCTATCAGATCCGGTGTGAATGAATTTATATTGAGGTCTTTAATTGATTTAGTCTTGAGTTTGGTGAAAGGTGAAAAATAAGGATATATTCAGTTTATTTATATGATGGATTACATTGATAGATTTTTATATGTTGAACCAGTCCTGCATCTCAGGAATGAAGTTACCTGATCATTCAAAATGGATTTTTTTGATGTGTTCTTGGATTTGGATTGCAAATATTTTATTTAGAATTTATGCATTGATGTTCATGATTGAGATTGGTCTGTGATTCCTTTTCTTGCTTGTGCTTTTATGTGGTTTTGGTATAAGTGAAACTGTAGCTTCATAAAAAGGTTTGTAAGCAACTCTTCTATTTTTATTATGTGCAAGACATTGAGGAGTTTACTTATTAGCTATTCTTTGTAGAATTCTGCACTAAACCATCTGGTCATTGGTTTTTGTCATATGAAGGTATTTGGTGACAGCTACTATTTCCTTGTGAATATTAGGTCTATTTAAATTGTTTATGTGTTCTTGATTCGATTTTGGTGTATGGTATTTATCTGAAAAGTACCCATTTTTTGTCATTTTTTCCAAATATGTTTAGTACATGCTTCCCCCTCCATCCATTTGCATTAAGGTGAGCATCCAACCAAACCAGGCTCATACAAAGTCTGTCCATGCAGTCAAATCAAAACCCAGTGCCATTGTCCTTGGATTCTCAGTCAGCCTTCATTGCCATCCAAATCTCGAGTGTACAGTTTGATCATATGCTCCATCACTCCCAGTACTGCAGGCCTTGGTGAGCCCCCATCAGATCAGTTCCACCTTCTCATTGTGTGGATGGATGCACGTCTCATACGCCTGACTTTCTTGCTCATGTTCTCCCTCCTTCTGTTACTCATTGGGACCTTGGGAGCAAAATCCATTGCTCCAGTGTGGGTCTCTGTCTCTATCCCCATCCATGGCCAGATGAAGTTTCTATGGTGGTATGCGAGATATTCATTGGTGTAGCTATGGAACAAGGCCATCAGGCACCATCTCATCTGCTTCCCAGGGAAAGATCTGGGGACCTCTTCATGGACCTGGAAACTCCTCTAAGGATAAGTCTCTTGCAAACTCTAAAATGGCTCCCTTAATTAAGATATTGACTTTGCTGCTCCCATTTCCACCCTTCCTCCATCCCACACATCCCATTCCAACAAGCTCTCTTGAATTTTCCCTTTCTACCTTCTCTCTAGCAATCTCCCTTTATATTCCCCCCCCCCAGATCTCCATGCACCAAATTTTGCCTGGCAATCTTCTCTACTTCCAATATCCAGAAGGATAACTATATGATTTTCTTTGGGTTCACCTTCTTATTTACCTTCTCTAAGATCACGAGTTATAAGCTCAATGTTCTTTATTTATGGCTAGAAACAACTTATGAGTTAATATATACCATATTTCTCTTTCTGGGTCTGTGTTATTTCACTTATTAAAGCGTTTTATATTTCCATTCGTTTGCATGCAAAATTCAAGATATCATTGCTTTTTACCACTGGGTAGAACTCCAGTGTGTATATGATCCACACTTTCATTAACCATTCTTCTCTCGAGGGACACCTAGGCTGTTTCCAGTCTATGGCTATTACAGGTAGTGCTGCTATGATCATAGTTGAACAAATTCTTTTGTAGTATGACAGGACATCTCTTGTGTACATACCCAAGAGTGGAATTACTGGTTCCTGAGGTTGGGTGACTCCCAACCTCTTTAGTAACTGGCACATTGATTTCCAAAGTGGCTTCACATTTTTGCACCCCCACCAACAATGAATGAGCATTCCTCTCACTCCAAATCCTCTCCAACATAAGTTATCATCGGTTTTATTGATTCTAGCTATTCCGACAGGTGTAAGATGGTATCTCAAAGTTGTTTAGATTTGTATTTCCCTGATCACTAAAGAGGTAGAACATACCCTTAGGTGTCTTTTGGACATTTTAATTTCTTTTGTTGAGAATTCTCTGTTCAGTTCAGTATCCCATTTTTAATTGGGTTGAATAAAGTTTTAGTGTCTAGTTTCTTGAGTTCTTTGTGTATTTTGGAGATCAGACCTTTGACGGATGAGGCATTGTTGAAGATATTCTCCCAGTCAGTAGGTTGAATTTTTGTCTTAATAAGAGTGTCCTTTGATGTACAGAAGATACTCAGGTTCAGGAGGCCCATTTATTCACTCTTGCTCTTATTTTCTGTGTTACTGGAGTTTTCCCTAGGTAGTGATCTCTTGTGATCATGTCTTGAAGACTACTTCCTACTTTCTCTTCTATCATGTTCAATGTGGTAAGATTAATATTGAGGTCTTTAATCCATTTTGACTTGAGTTTTGTGCATGGTGATAGACATGGTTCTATTTTCATTCTTCTACAGGTTGACATCAATTATGCCAAAACCATTAATTAAAGATGCTTTCTTTCTTCCATTTTACAGTTTTAGCTCCTTTGACAAAAATCAGTTGTTCATAGGTTTAAGGATTAATATCTGGGTATTCGATTTTATCCCATTGGTCGACATCTCTGGTTTTTTTTTGCCAATACCATGCAATTTTTATCACTGTATTTCTTTATTAGATTTTGAAGTCAGGCATGGTAATGTCTCCGGAATAGTTTTATTGTATAAGATTGTTTAGACTATTCTGTGTCTTTTCTTTGCCATTTAAACTTCATTACTTTTCTCTCTATGTCTGAGAAATTTTGTTGGGATTTTGATGAGCATTGTCTGATTTACAATGTTTTGGCACAGGGATGGGCTCTTGATCCTTCCCTGTGGGAGAATGTTCCACTGGTATTCTCTGTTGCCTGAGAATCATAAGATGCAACTGTGAAAGAGAAATTTTCTCTGTCCTCTTGGAAAGGTATAGTGAAGAAATAGTTTAAACCAATATTTCATTCTTTTGGTAATAGGGAATGCAGAGGAATTCCAGACTATAGAGAGCCTATAGTTGAATCACTTTGAGAGCTCTTAAATCTGCAAGCCTTCTCCATTTACCAGATTTCTTTCTAACAACAAACAGGATAATTTAAAGAGCTTGTTCATTATTCAGTATGGCAAACATCTATTTGCTTTTGTACCAGCTCTCCTAAAGGCTGAAGTTTGTCTTGTTAAAGCCATTGTTTAATCCATATAGATTTCTCAGTTAACCATTTTAAAGGCAAGATTGTTAGTAATTCTTATGGTTTGCCCACTGTTTTGTCTTGTTTTACATCCTGAATGGCTAGTGACTTTTTAATAATACCTCATTATTTTCTTTCCCGAAATATGAGTTTTAGGGAGTACAGGATGTTAACTTGAGTATTCTATTGCAACAATAAATCATGACCCATTCAATTCACTGTGATATTAGATACATATGACAGCAGATTTTGTTTCTGTCCTTCTGGCTCCATAATTTCAACCCGAATTTGTGCTTTGTTTCACTTGAAACAAGGTTCTAATTTCTAGGAAATGAGTATCTTTAAGAGGCCAATCTGCATGCCAATAAACTAGAGTTATGATTCTAACATCGACATCTGTATCTAATAAGCCATCAATTACAATGTCATTTATATTCTTTGGTCATTTTCCAAATATGACAAAATATAGCTACATATTTCCGATTGTAGTTTTTGATTCATTCCCCATGTTTATTATCATCCTCTCTGGATTGTTTAATTTTCCTGGTGATCCATGTTCTCTACATGACTTTGATTGACTGAAATTTTTTTGACATTGGAGCCTGTGAGAGCCCCCCAATGAGTATCCCAGTGGATCATAATTTCTTGTCTCTCTTTTATCGACCTTCATTTATTGGTCCAATGTCATCATTTACCCCTCATATATTTACCAGAAGACTGAATCCTCCTATTATTACCATACCAAGAAGAGTCATTTTTCCTACTAATAACTTATCTAAAGTTGCTTCTTAGATGCAACTTTGTCCTTTTCTACAACAGTTAAAACATTTGACATTGTGGTGTCTCCTCATACCACTGAAAATCGATTTTCCTACCCTAGTCTTAGTGCTTCAGTCAAATGTTTCAACATTACTTGTATGTAATATTCATTCACCTATGGTGTGCAGATGTGACCAGTAAACACCTAAAAATCATCTTATATTCTAACGTGACATTTTCAAAAGCCAAATTTCGATTTTAATATATCAAGCTTCAGGCTCTGTCACTCCTACTTTTATAGCCTTACTTAATGTTTTTAAGAAGTCAGTAAAGTGTTCTCTCTGACCCTGTTTAACCGTAATATATGAATCAATCCTTTTTCTTGGATTCTGAATCCCTACCCCAGCATTTATTGCTGCTGTGCTACATAGGAGCAACTTGAGTTTGCTCTAGCCATCCTGTTTCTGAGGTTTGGAGTAATGACTCTCTCCGAGAATTTAATCTTGGAAGTGTGAAATCTATTTTCTTTCCTTGTTCTAAAACTTTTATCTCTCTTCTCCTTTACCATTTCCAGTGGACTACTGATACTTATGGAAACTATTCTCTTGGGAATCCTTAGTGCTTGAAGCCCAAACTATCACCATTTTCCAGACAGAAGGTAGATAAATCCCATAAGAAATACATGCTTGAGGTAGTAGAACCCTTATGAATGTTGATTTGGTGATTATTTGGAAAATTATGCAACAACCTTCCTCATAACCTAGTAACACTACTTTTGAGTATATATTCAAAGGAGGAGGATGCTCAATCATGCCACAAGGGCATGTGCTCAACTATATTTATAGCAGCAGTTTTGTCATATCCTGAACCTGGACACAACGTAAATGCCCTACAATAGAAGAAAAGATAATGAAAATGTGGTACATTTACACAATGGAATACTACACTGCAAAGAACCAAAATGACATCTTGAAATTTATAGGAAAATGTATGGAGATACATGGAATGTATCTCTTCTACCATTTATAATTTTCTCATTAAGTTTTATTACATAAAATAGTATATGTTAAATATGCATTTTCATTCACTTATTATATTTTAGTTTATATTGCAAATATTAAACCATATATTCTATAGAGGTGTGTTTTAAGAGGTCTCCTTAATTAAAGAGTATAATCTTACTTTCGAGTTCCTACTATCTGTGGACTTCTCCTTTCCTAATTTCATGCCACCTATCAATTTCCCCTCATTAATCATATACTATTTCCTCTCACTCACTGTCAGGTATAAACAAGTATTGAAATTATGTGCCTTGCTTTCTTTCCTTTTAAATTTGCTTTTTTAAAATTCATGCCTTCCTTCCTTTACTTGTTCCTTTTATCACTTGTAAATGTCTCTCCTTAAGTGTGCTGAATGTTGAGTACATGAAGGAAATATGTGTCACACAATATATCTTCATGCAAAGGTGATGGTCATTATCAATACCATCTTATGAGAAGTGTGTGATTAGAATTACACATTTAACTTCTGAGTTTTCAAGCAGATGTAAGACTTCAAGTTTCCAAATATGATATCTGTCAGGGTGAGAAAAAGAAGAATGAGCCTTCCATGCTGGGATGGAGTATTGTTTCAATCCATGGAAGAGGAAGCAGATTGTGCGTCCAGGTTTCAATGACTGTGACAAAATTAACAATGTTATAATCTGAAGTACCTGATTGATTTTAATTTGTGAAATTTTATCTCTATTTGCTCAATATTCACCAGAAAATATTAAGGTATAATATTTAGAAAGTCTTATATTTTCAATTTTCCATAACCAGAGAACATTCTGTGTAAAGGAAGTGCATGATCACAGGTAGAATATTTTCAAGCATATATCCTACTTACAATGTATCATAGTTGTTTGGCTTCACATAGTCTACAATATGGTAAGACATAATGTATTTTGTGTTGTCCTCTAGAGAGGATTCTGTCCCACCTGGTCTGCAAGACATTCATTCACAAATAAAATACAAAAAGATCTACAGTAATTATATACTGATTGACCCAGTATCTCAGGCTCTTCTTACTAACTAATTCTTATAACCTATATTAGCCCATGATTCTTGCCTGTGATAACAATGTGGCTTGATGAGTTTTTCAGGGAGGTAGTCACTTCTTGCTTCATCTGTGGCAGGGTCATGACTTGAGATGTTTTGTTTCTTCTTCTGATAATCCTCTTGTTCTTGTATAGTTAACCCAACCATACCTTATGCGTGGTTTATCCACCTATACTTCCTGTCTGTCTACTAGCTAATGAGCCTCCTATTTAACTACAATTGACAGGGTACAGACCATTGTTCCACAGTACCATGGGATTCTTCAAAGCATGACTTACTAAGTTGAGATAAGGAACAATATCCTATCACATACATAAAGGCATTAAAAGGTATTCCAGCATGGGGTAAAAGTTGCAAAGAGTCATTCTATGTACCATATTAGTTCCTTTTCTTACTGCTTGTGGTAAAAAGACCAAATAATTATATACAACTCTCAACATACATGCAAAGGTCCTAGGTTAATTTGTAGTCAATAATCTCTTCTTTTGAGACAGCAGAAGAGATATTGCTCCAAAATACATAGAACAGTTTTTCTTACAGTGAATTCCATAAGCAGAACCTGTTGAGACCTCACTGCTATTGTTCGGGAATAAAGAAAACTTGACTGACAAAATGGAGGTTTTAGAGTCAGTTTGATTAAGAGGGGGGATAACATGTCTTCAGGTACAGACGTCTTTTTCATTGGATGTCACAAAAGTTTCAAAAGTATTCAGGTTGCATCTACAGGCTCATGAGTTACAGAAGATATGAAATGTATTTCTTAAGGGAAAATGTAAGTTGCAAAAAATGTAGGAAAAACAGACACCTCTAGTACATGCGATAAAAAATTTATGTGACCATGTGTGTTTTGAGCACAGCCATTAATTGTGTTCTACATTTGTGCATGTGTAAGTGTTTATGTGTTTCTGTTAAGTGAATGTTTAGATATTCTGTCATTAACTTGTGATTTGTGTTCTGTACTGAAACTGGTATTCATACACCTGTTTTCTCCATTTATTTTCTCCATTCCATTGGTATAAAGTTCAGGTAAAGAAATATATACGAAAGGTATTTGTCTTCGTTTGAACAAGAAGGGGATGAATAAGTGACAGGTAGAAGAGACATAATGCTGTCTCCATCCTTTTAATATAAGAACTTCAGTATATGGAATATATCTAAGTTTTTGTCTATCTCCTGGATTACCATGGTGATGACTTTACTTATATGTATGCTGGACCACACATCTTTTTTGGTAGTTGTGGAATAGGAGAAGTAGAGAAAGCTAGAAGTCTGATGGAGATTTGTGTCTTTTGGATACAGTTAGAGGATATATTGAGAAGTCATAAGTGGGTATAGTTGATTTTAAATATGTGAGTAGATTATATTGTGACACTCTGCTTAATGTTATTGCCTGGAAACAATGGACGAATTTTCTCTGCCCATTATGAGACCAAGAAGCTGCTAGAACTCTGAGATGTAGTGCTCTTTATGTATTTTATTCTTACGAGGCTTGTGATCAATTATGACCATTAATATTAGCTTCCATTTTAAGTGAGTCTCCCAATCAACCCAAGATCAAACCTTGAACATTGGTCATGCAACTGAAAAAATTAACTAAAGGAAGAGTACAAAATTTCACTGATTATAGTCTGTGAAGGAGCTGTTCAACATTTTTCTTTGTTGTATAAGTTCTCCTCCATAAGAAGTAAAGTTCTTGAAACAGGTGTGCATAGAATCAACACTATCCACCAAAGGATAGTGAAGATTTTTAATCTTAACTTTGCTTAACAAAGTTTAAGCCATTTCTTAGAATGGGGGGGGAGGTTGTGGAATTATGTGTTTATATCAAATTTGGTAAATGCACAACATACTCTGTCAGAAGTTATTTCAAACATTGAATCCAGAGTGTCAGTATCTCCTTTGAAATTTTAGTTTATATATGTCAGGTTAGTGAGTATTCCTGAAAGGCTAAGGTCCTAGTGTACTCTCCATGTTATGATGCACTATTGCATAGATTGGAAAATATATTTTGTCTCATTGTTAGCAGACTTTTTCTGAGGCTACTATAATATTTCCCTCTAAAGAGTTTTTACATATATGTTCATATTTTTCAAAGATACATTTATATGTACACACACATATACACATAAATTATTTTCTCAATTTTTGGTTTATTGACATTTGAATTGATGGAAAATGGTATTTCTCTACAGTCTTTAAACTGAATGCCCTTACATAAACCCAACTGTGACAACCACTTGTGAGTAAAATTGCCTAAGTCAGTGGGCTTTCTTTGGTCAGCAGGTAAAGGACAATGGTGTTTTTCAAACTTGATCCTAATGAGTGAAACTAGGTAATAGCAACTTGACTATTTTATGATATGTTATCTTGAAGCAATATTGGTTTAGTAATATAATCAGTACATTTCTTGGTTCCCTTGTCAGCATTTGAATTGAAAGGGTTCTTTATTTATAAGGAAAAGGCAGGTTTTATTCTGTGTTTGAAGTCCCAAATATTTCAAAGTCCATGGATTCCTCTGTATACTCTATTTTCCAGTGCAGTTAGCAGAATTCTAGAATTACTTGTAACTTGAGGGGCTGGCTTGTTGGTGTATCTGTCACGCCTGGCACCCCACAACCAATATACCCAAAGAAAATCATACAGAGGACACAATTAGATTATTAAACTGATTGGCTCATTAGCTCAATCTTCTTATTAACTAAGTTTTTCATCTTATGGCAATCCATAATTCTTGTCTGTGGTAGTCTTGTTTCTCAGTACATTTTCCAGTGGGGCAGGATTCATCTTAATTCACTGTGCTCTGGGCAGGAATGTTGAGGAATGGGCTTTCTTCTTCTCAGCATTCTCCTGTTCTCTTTGCACCACCTGTACTTCCTGTCTTCTTTTCTTGCCTATATGCCCTGTCTGATCAATCAGCAATTATTAAAAATATAATTGACAGATTACAGACAATTCTGTCACACCATTTCCACCTCTTTATCTTTTAACAAAGGAAAATATCCATAGTCCATTTTGGGGGGGGGGAATGTAGGCATTGTTCCAAGCTATTTCCTGCTTGTTGTGGGCACTGATAATCTTATGGTTATTAAAACAAAGTTTAGAGTTCTTAACTCCTGATGGGAATATCCTTTGTGTCTCGATCATCTCAGTCAGCAGTCTTGAATCAGTTCTTGATGTAGAACTCAGACATCTTGGCCATCTGTTCCTTCCACGGATTTCTCAGGTGGTCTTCCTTGATCAAATCTGATTATTCTTAGGTCAGAATGAATCCACAGCTTCTCATACCAGTGGAAACAAAAGCAAAATCTTAACAAAACTGACAGAGTTGAAAGTCTATCTTAAACACTTCTAACAGTCAGGCTGTAATGGAGTGGGTTAATATTCACCAATGTGACAGTGACATAGTTAAGATCACTCTTTTGTCATAAAATTTCAGCCTTATCAACACTGTATGTAGTCGTGCAAATTTCATAGTATTTTGTCCTTTTTGTGGTTTCTTAAGATGTTTTCTCACAGTGACATGAATGTTTCAGGTTCTACCCTGCTGCTTTTGGGTATTATTTAGGCTTTGGTTTACATTCCTTCTTTGAATTTATTGGCTTTACTTGGCCAACTTTCCTGGGCCTCTGAGCCTCCTCATGTGGGATTTTTTCCAGCTAATTCTGCTTGCTGAGATATCCTACATTTTCTCTATTGCTGGAATGGTTTTTCTGTAGCAGATACTATCCTTAAGATAATAAGAGATTTCAATATTACAATCCAGGTGTTTTCTACATTGAGATTTAAAAACACAAGCATACACACACACACACACACACACACTCACAAGCTCATGCGGACACACTGCTGCTGCTGAGAATGCACTTCAGTTAAATCTGTTCTGGATTGGGACACAGGATCTGGCTTCAATGGTTCTTTGGAGTTTAGAGGCTCAATGGTGTTCCTGATATACTAGCTCCCATTCTATCCATGCTGATTTTTCTCAAGGGGTAATCTGTCTATGTTTAAGGAAATTGGTGAAAGTATCAGTCATGCAGGCCATAACACTTTACTGTGTTGTCCCTTCATGTTTCAGAGAAGGAGTCTGGAGCCTGGGGCTGGGCTTTTGTGATACCCAAGTCTATGTTTCAAAGCATGTCTGAGGTCTCCCATCACTTGTCACCTGGAAAAGTTGATTGTTTCAACACCATTTGTTACCTGTTCTATACTGTTTAACAGCCCTTGCCTCTATTTATCTTTCCTTTTGAATTTAAATGTAAAAAGCATGAAGAATTTGAGGCACATATTTAACACTTTGCCTGGAAATCTCAGCTCTAAAGCTAGCTTTACTTGTTTACCATGTAACTACAGGGCACAGCACTGGCAATCTGAAGCAGCCAAAGAAGGATCCATGTTCCTACCAGGGATTGCTCTGGTGGTCTTCTTGGTCAAATCTGATTTTTCTTAGAACAGAATGAATCCATAGCCTCTTATATCCTGTAGAAACAAAAGCAAAATCTTAACAAAACTGACAGAGTTGAATGTCTTTCTTAAATACTTCAGAGAGTCTTGCTGTAATGGAATGGGTTAATATTCACCAGTGTGAAGGTTACAAAGTTAAGATTACTCCTTTGTCATAAAATCTCATCCTTATCACCACTATATGTAGTCATGCAAATTTCATAGGGTTTTGTCCCTTTTGTGGTTTCTTCAGATATTTGCTTCTGTATGCTTACATGATTTTTGCCAGATTCAATCAGATTTCGCAATGCACTCTCACTTCCACCTCATTGTCATCCTCTTATATTGAAGTTTCCAAATATTTAGACATCTTCTCACAGTCACCCAAATGTTTCAGGTTCTGCCCTTCTGATTTTGGGTATTATTTAGGCTTTGGTTTATATTCCTTCTTTGAATTTATTGGCTTTACTTGGCCAAATTTCCTGGGTCTCTGAGCCTACTCACTTGGGATTTCTTCCAGCTACTTCTCCTTGCTGAGATAACCTACATTCTCTGTATTGCTGGGACTGTGTTTCTGTAGCAGATACTATCCTTAAGATAATAAGAGATTTCAATATTACAATCCAGGTGTTTTCTACATTGTGATTTAAACACACACACATACATACACACACACACACACACACACACACTCACAAGGTCATGCGGACACACTGCTGCTGCTGAGAATGCACTTCAGTTAAATCTGTTCTGGATTGTGACACAGGCTCTGGCTTCAATGGTTCTTTGGGGTTTAGAGGCTCAATGGTGTTCCTGATATACTAGCTCCCATTCTATCCGTGCTGATTTTTCTCGAGGGGTAATCTGTCTATGTTTAAGGAAATAGGTGAAAGTATCAGTCATGCAGGCCATAACACTTTACTGTGTTGTCCCTTCATGTTTCAGAGAAAGAGTCTGGAGCATAGGGCTGGATTTGTGATACCCACGTCTATGTTTCTAAGTATGTCTGAGGTCTCCCATCACTTGTCACCTGGAAAAGTTGATTGTTTCAACACCATTTGGTACCTGTTCTATTCTGTTTAACAGTCCTTGCCTCTATTTATCTTTCCTATTAAATTTAATTGTAAAAACCATGAAGAATTTGAGGCACATATTTAACACTTTGCCTGGAAATCTCAGCTCTACAGCTAGCTTTACTTGTTTACCATGAAAGTACAGGGCACAGCACTGGCAATTTGAAGCAGCCAAAGAAGGATCCATGTTCTACTGCATCCTCTGTACACTCTCCAGAGCTGTTTTCTAATCTCACTCTTGTTCAGAATTATTTCTATTTCCAACTGGATGATGGGCTCTTTCCCACAATACTCCATGCAGTCAAGCTTATTGTCAACTCCTTCACCACCCATGAGTCTATGAAGAGTCTAAAAAAGCTATGTCTTTCTACAGATTCTTGCACCCTCAATGCATTGTCTGCTTCAAAGTCTCCCTTTCTGATGTTTTACAGTTACACTTCAACATGGTTAACAATATATGGGTTAATTTCTTCCTTTGTGGTGTAACAGAGTGTCCACAAACCGTATAGTTTCAAAACACCATCCATTTGCTTTTTGCAGGTCTGTGAGTCACAGTGCAACCAGGCTCAAATGGAGGAGTTATGAATAGGCTTGGACACGGAAGAGGACAGCAAGGTTCTCCCCTGAAGCTGCTGTGGAAGTGTTCACATCTTGACAGCCAGTTTGCTTAAGGTGATACCTGTAGTGATTAATTTCTACAGTTATAAAAATTTTCTAAAATGGCCTGTTAACACCCTGAACAGTTCCAACATCCTATAGGTTCCATCCACTTTCCATTATGCAATATTCACTCCATCTTCAAGGCCAGCCATCCCTTTGTCCTCAACCCTTCAGGACTCTATAATGCTCTTCTACCACAATTTAGATGGGAGGCTCTGATTTAAGGGCCTCATCTGATGTAACTGGCCTTCCTGAATCATCTCATCATCCTAAGATAGATTGGTAGCTGCCTGTAATTGCATCTCACAGCACCAGATTTAATACCTGACTGAATTTTTAATTTTATATCTGTCACTGTCATAAAATTCCCCTAGGAATAGCAACTTAGGGAAAAATGGGTTGATTTTTGTTTCACAGATTCCCAAAGGATATTGTCCATCATGGTGAGGATGGCATGGCCAAAAGGGCTAAGGAAAAAAAATGACTAATTATATTGTACACATACTCAGGAAGCAGAATAGTGAATGATGAGAAAGTAGTGTACTCTTTCAATGTCCCCCACCACAAGGGATACTCTTCCCCCAGAAAGACTCTGCCTCCTGGAGGTCCCAATAACAGCCAAAACAATACCACCTGCTAGGAACTTAGTGTTCAAACACATGAGACTATGGGGGACAGTCTCATTCATGTGGCGGACACTTCCATTCAAACCCCATACACCTGAATGAGCAAGAGATATGGACTTTGATGTTCAAACCCAGCACACTATTTCTCTGAACTTTTCAGATTTTTTGTAACATTGTTAGTCAAAATTTATAGTTAGGGAACTAGACAACAAATGGAGCCAGTCACCAGGTCAGAGATATACATTGAAGAAACCAAGGCTTACATTCAGGTAGTCTCATTTCCAACCATATGGTCTTATCTACATAATTCCTCACTCCGTGAGTTATGATAAGAAAAGAGAAAGAAATAACAAACAACTAGAAAGAGGTTCAATAAAGATTGTAAATTGTTATGATCTAATATAAAATATGAAATGTCAGGCTTTGTGGAGGTAACTCTTAAATCTCACATAAAACTCCTGTATCTCATAACTTTTCTTTGAGGCTGCCAGTATCACCATTGGTATTTCAACTATTCCATTTGATGTTATTTCCTCATGTCCAACTGCTAGTAATTACCCAAGCTAGATCCACAGGGGCCTGAGTTCAGGGTACTGTCATACACTGCTGAAAATCAAACCCAGCCCATG
Source organism: Myodes glareolus (assembly GCF_982192425.1). Classification (NCBI taxonomy): domain Eukaryota; kingdom Metazoa; phylum Chordata; class Mammalia; order Rodentia; family Cricetidae; genus Myodes; species Myodes glareolus. The sequence continues at coordinate 147,839,697 of NC_142053.1, read as the reverse complement.
GCTTCACATCTCAGATACAGCCTCCCACAGATACCTAGGTCCCAGAAACCTCACTCTCCTCCTATTGGTGGCCACCATGATTGTACAACCCATGTTCTGACTCAGCTCTGTGTCTGAGATCTCTACCTGCAGTGGCAGGCAGGGTACCCAAACAGTGACCACCCCCTGGGAGGTGATGTGCTGGTGGATGTGAAGTTCACAATGGTACCCACTTTACTCTTTATCTCCTTCCCATTGAGAAAAATGGCATTGCAGGTGTGGGAGACTTTGGGAGAAAGGGCAAGTTCAAGGAGGCACAATGGCAAGAGACACACCATACACAGACCTTGAAAACAGTAGAAGTTAACCAGCCTCGATGGCTCTGATTTATAAGGCATCAGAAGAGCAGGATGGGGACAATGAAGAATATATAAGTACTCATTATTGACAAAGAACTGATAGAATAACTCCAGGAAAGCCAATTTGCATTACAAAATACTGACCAGTAAAACAATAAACATTATTTGAAGGAGTTCTCTGACTTTAGCTGCCTTTTGGAAGATTTTGAAGAGCACTGTTTTTCTTACTTCTCCTTTTCTTATGTGCTCAAACCACCACTATCTGAGCCGCAGGTTTATCTTATTCCACTCTTATACTAATTTGAAAATGCATAAAAAGGATTAAATGTTACTAAGAAGATGCTTTTTCTATCCATCAAGTGCAACAACTGAAAAAAAGATCAAGAGTGCTTTGCTCTAAAATCAAATGCTAATAGGTTGAGTGTTCATTGAATGCACTAGAAATATGGATGAAAGTAATGGTATGCATCAAAAACTGCAATTTCTAAAACTTCAGAAAACTTCAGAGAATGAGGTGGCATTGCCCAGTGGTCTCTTTCTTGGTATTTGGAGGTGTTCAAGCTCACCCACTGTTCTTTTTCCATCTCCTGTTTAAGCAAATAAGATACTGAGGTCATGTCCTGCATCAGGAAAGTATCTTGGTTTGTAGTTCAAGGGAGGGGCTGAGGAGCCACAGTGAATCACAGACAATGAGGACCAGCAGTTTCACTGTAGAAATTAGAAGCCTTAGAAAATCAATGTTGGATGGCTGTTTAGAGGTTCAAACTCTTTGTGTGTGTGTGTGTGTGTGTGTGTGTGTGTGTGTGTGTGTGTATGTATGCCTAAAAACTTGTGTGTGTCATTTTGCCCCTGTTATCTTAACATCTCTGTCTCTCCAGATTTTCGATCACAAATGTACCCCTGGTTTTTCTATCTGGATGCTGAGGACTTAAATCAGATCCTTGTGCTTATTGGATAAGCACTGTTTCAACACAGCCATCTCCCTGGTCCATAACTGAAAATTTTTTCTCTGTTGAAGGAATCATGTCTAGATTAAATATCAACATAAAAACTCAACTAAAATGAAATCCCTCCAAATTCCCCCCATATTGGTTTAGGACATATTTGTTGTTCAGAGCAGGGAGACTGCAGAGAGTAGGGTATCTTAGAAGGCTACCAAACAGGATTGGAGGTAGAAATAAAGGGCAAAGGACAAGTGGGAGGGATTGGAAATGAGAACATGAGATCTACAAGTCAATGTATGTTTAGTGCCCAAATTCAATTCCACATATGAAAATCACACCTAGAAGTCAGCATACCAAGTGAAGAAATTTTTTTAGTGAGGACTGTACAAGAAATGTCCCTGAAAATCTATCTTAAGTAGAAAGATTTATACAAATATACCTGACAGTCTGATGGGACTAGCATTAAAATAAGTCCTAAAAGGGCAATGGGAAATGGGGAAGGTTCAAACTGTGATTCTGCAATGTTTATCATTGTGTGCCTTCTACTTCTTATTGTCTGTACCTTTCAAAACACTTGTTTATCAAGTGGAAGATTGGAAGTGAAGCCAAAACCTTAATCTTTAAATAACTAAGGAGGAATAATGCTTTACACCTCAGCAATTTAATGGATCTGTTCACAATCTGTTCTTTTCTCACCATCTTTATTATGTTATCCCAATCCCCATTACCTTTTTCTATTCATTCTAATGAGAGTATGTTATACCCAGTCAGGCAATGCTCAGGGCACACCTCCTTCCTGATGGCCAAGATGAGTCCACCAGAGGCTTATATTATGAGGTCACAATGAGGTGAGTGGATGTCAGCTAAAATTAAGCCTGGACAGCAGGCAACACCAGCCAGTTATCACATATGTTGAAGGGAAAGCAGGTCCTTAATCCAGACATCTCCAGTTTGCCTACAGGATCCAGAAGATGATGTTTCTCCCTGCCTGATTCTTAAGAAACAAGGTACAAATGACCATAAAAATTATATTATCGTACTTGGTGGGATTGTCTTTGCCTTCCCTTTTATCATCCTGAAAATGTTAATTCAGACAGGATGTATGTGGTACCAGTCTGCTCTGACATTAAAGTAACTCAATAAATGTACATAAGTATATGTTTTAAGACTACAAATAGAGGAAAGAAACTGAGCGAAGAAGAACAAATGCTGCCTGCCCCCTCAATAGAGCACTGACATTTGAATTCTCTCACATGAGCTTCTGAAGCTATCAACAATATATTCAAAATTAGAAGATATTTAGGTTGCTATTTTTTATTATTATTAATTTATAAAAAATTTACACTTCCTCCCATCTTCCCAGTACCCTCCCACTCCCCCCACTCCCTCTCCTCCTCCCTATATTGTCCTAAGAGCAGTCAGGGTTTCCTGCCCTGTATGAAGTTCAAGTTTCTCCCCTGTCACTCCAGGTCTAGGAAGGTGAGCATGCAAACAGATTAGGATCCCACAAGGCCAGTACATGCACATGAAACAAGTCCCAGTGCCATTATCAATGGCTTCTCAGACAGGCCCCATGTCACCCACATTCAGAGAATCCGGTTTGAACACATGCTTGTTCAGTCCCAGTTCATCTGGCCTTGGTGAGCTCTCATTAGATTAGTCCGCTTGTTTCAGTGGGTGAAGATACCCCTCGTGGTCCTGACTTTCTTTTTCATGTTCTCCCTCCTTCTGTTCCTCATTTGGACCTTGGGGGCTCAGTCCAGTGTTCAAATGTGGTTCTCTGTCTCTATCTCCATCCATCGACAGATGAAGGTTCTATGGTGATATGCAAAATATTCATCAGTAAGTTAATGAGCCAAAGCCATTTCAGGCCCCCTGTCTTCTGCTGCCAAGAAAACAATCCGGGGACTTCTCCTTGGACCTAGGAACCCCTCTAGACTCAAGTCTCTTGCAAACCCTAAAATGGCTCCCTTAGTTAAGATAGATATTTCCCTGCTCCAATGTTCATACTCCCTCCCTCCCCCATCCCATTCCCCCAAGCTATCCCAATCCTCCCCTTCTCCCTTCTCTCTAACCATCTTCCCTTAATTCCACTCCCGACCTCCGAGCACCCAAGTTTGCCTGGCCATCTTGTCTACTTCCATTATCCAGGAGGATGACTACACGATTTTCATTGGAATCACCTTCTCATTGAGCTTCTCTAGAATCTTGAATTATAGGCTCGAATTCCTTTAATCAAGGCTAGAATCGACTTATGATTGAGTACATACCATATTCCTTTTTTTGTGTCTGGGATACTTCACTCAGTAAAGCGTTTTCTATTTCCATTCATATGCATGCAAAATTCAAGTTGTCATTGTTTTTTAGAGATGAGTAAAATTCTAATGTGTCTATGTTCCACACCTTTCTTAACCATTCATCTATTGAGGGGCACCTAGGTTCTTTCCAGACTCTGCCTATTACAAATAGTGCTGCTATGATCACAGTTGAACAAATACTTTTGTAGTTCGTTAGGACATCTCTTGGGTATATTCCCAAGAGTGGAATTGCTGGGTAATGAGGGAGGTTGTCTCCTAGTTACCTGAGAAACCACCACACTGGTTTGCAGAGTGGTTGCACAAGTTTGCATTCCCACCAATGGATGAGTGTTCCCCTCACTCCACATCCTTTCCAGCATAGGCTATCATTGATGTTTTTGAGTTTAGCTATTCTGACAGATGTTAGATGGTATCTCAAAGTTGTTTTCATCTGCATTTCCCTGATCGCTAAGGAGGTTGAGCATTACCATAGGTGTCTTTTGTCCATTTGAATATCTTCTGCTGAGAATTCTCTGTTCAGTAGAGTAACCCATTTTTAATTGGGTTAAGTCGAGTTTTAGGGTCTAGTTTCTTGAATACTTTGTATATTTTGGAGATCAGACCTTTGTCTGGTGAGGGATTGGTGAAAATCTTCTCCCAGTCAATAGGTTGTCTTTTTGTCTTAATAACAGTTTCCTCTGCTTTACAGAAAATATTCAGGTCGAGGAGGTCCCATTTGTGAATTGTTGCTCTTCTTGTTTGCGCTAGTGTGGTTTACTCGGAAGTGGTCTCCTGCTCATATGTCTTGTTGACTGCTTCCTACTTTCTCTTTTATCAGGTTCAAAGTGGTCAGATTAATGTTGTGGTCTTTAATCCATTTGGACTTAAGGTTTTCCATGGTGATATATAAGCATCTACATTCATTCTTCTACAGTTTGACATCCATTTATGCTAACACTATTTGTTAATGATGCTATCCTTCTTCCATTGTATACCTTTAGTTCCCTTGTCAAAAATCAGGTGTTCATAGGTTTGTGGGTTAATATCTGGGTCTCGTATTTGGTTCCATAGTTTGACTTCTCTGTTCTTATATCAATACCAAGCTATTTTCAGTACTGTAGTTTTGTAATAGAGTTTGACATCATGGATGGTAATGCCTCTAGAAGATCCGTTATTGTATAGGATTGTTTTGATTCTCCTGGGTTTTTTGTTTCCCATATAAAGTTGATTAATGTTCTCTCAAGGAGTGTGAAGAATTTTGATGGGATTTGATGGGGATTGCATTGAATCTATAAAATGTTATTGGTAGCACTGCAATTTTTATTACGTTGATTCTCTCCCAATCCATGAGCAAAGGAAGTTCTTCAATTTTCTGATATTCTCCTCAATTTCTTTCTTCAAAGACTTATAGTTCTTGTCAAATAGGTCAGTCACTTATTTGTTTAGAGTTACCCCAAGATATTTTTTGTTATTTGTGGCTAACGTGAAAGGTGAAATTTTCTGATTTCCCTTTTTGCTTCTTTATCCTTTGTCTATAGGAGGGCACCTGTTTTATTTTTTCTTGTAGTTGATCTTGTACACTTATATATTACTAATTATCTGATTGAATTTCCATCAAATTTCTCAGTCAATATGAGAGAACAAAGAATAAAGTTCACATTCCCTACCACCAATGTCTCATCTTACATTTTTTTCTCATATTTTCTCTCACTTCTCTGATGATATCATGTCTAAATGTAAGTTCTTTGGTGTTTTATATTTAGAGGTTAAATAATTTTATCATAAGATTATGAAATTTGTCAAAGCTAATATTGAACTTCCTAAGGAAAGAAGGAATTACAAGTTAACCTCTTGTATTGCCTACGAAAATCATCCTTATTATTTTCTCATCCTTAGAAGGGATTGTGTTTACTGATAGTTACCTTTTTCAGATGAAAACTTTTAATTTCATTTATTGATTGTTCAAAATATTTTTGTGGTATTAGAATCTTGGTCTAGAAGTCCCTTCCTATACTTTTAATATTAGATTGTTTCCCCTATCTTTGAACATGTTCAAAAGTCAACTCAATGTTTATCAATATCTAGACTTGAAATACTGTTTCCATTTTAGTTCGCAATCTCTTTTCTCCATTTTTCTCATAGCAGCATCCTATACCTTTTCTTGATCCATATTCTTCTTTCCTTCTCTCATTATGGCTTTGAGATTTATGGATATATTAAGTATGTCCAGCTATTTATGTGTTAGTTGATTTTTTCTAAGTTTTGTTTTGTATTTGTTCTTAAATTTGCAAATGAAATATTATTAAATGAATATCAAAGACAGGGTTTGAGGTTACTCTTGAGTTCAGCAGACAAGATGTTTCAAGTTTACATCCAATTTTTCACTCAGTCTGCATTTTGCAAAATATACATGTCAGTCAGGACTACCCTTCAACATATTCCAATATATGTTTACTGAGGGAAGATCTGTTCATTATTAGAGCCAAGATATCCTGAGAATAATTATTGATATTTCTAAACTTCTAAAAACCACAGAGTTGTAATTTTTTTTACAGATAACTAAGTATGAAAACTCATGCAATAGACCCCTCAATCTTACTGAGAGCAACTTCTACTCAGTAACTCAGAAGCACTGACCTAAATCTCTTGGTAAATAACTTCAATGTGGCTTTGCCAACACATTATCCACAAGGACAGATGGAAAGGGAGAACCTTATGAAATGTCACAGTTCATGTCTGTGAAGAAATCTCCAGGCCATATTAGTCCTAATTAGAAATCCTTCCTGAAAATTCCATTTGAAAACAAGAGTAGAAACAATCAGTAAAGCTTCCTGCATAGGATCAATTGATTGTATTACCTAAAAATGAGTTTTGTAAACAGTTTTTTTCCAGTCAGATACTTCAACCAACTGTAGCATTCTTCTATTTGAAAAATTATTTATGAAAAGAGATGTTTAAAATTAATCACACACTAGCTCAGAAATGAGAAAAACAGAGAGTTATTTATTTAGGTGTATACTCACATATCACAATTCTCTTATCAAATGTGGAACAGCAATCAAATCCAGCAGCATGGAAAGAGGGCATACATGTGCTTTACACGGGCATATATATTATCAGTGGCCAAGACCAAGTGGGTCTGTATCTTGAAAAATACTGGCAGTAGAAAATCATATAACATCTCCCCCTTTTATTTAAATGAGAACTTTCTAAGCCCAATACAAAGTTATTTACTATAAAAAAAATCTCTTAAAAAATCAAAATTGTAAGCAGCATAAACAATAACAAACAAGATATATACAATAAATGTTTTAATGATTACCCTGTCCGCTTGAGTTCACGGCTTTTATAATAATAACTAGGCCAAATATAAGAGGAAAGTAACTAATATTCCTGCGGAGATGAAAGAGGACACGGTGCATGAAAAAGAACCAAAGTGGATGAGTTTACTAAGGGGTGGGGGACATGACAGACAGTGAGGTGAAAACAGGAAAGAAGGGGAATGGGAATGACACAATCAGATTTTTTTGAAGGTAATTTTACTAAATTATAAAAGTTTCCATTTACGCCCCTCTTCCCAACACCCTCCCAGTCCCCCCACTCCCTCTCCTCCTCCCTCTTCTTCCCTAAGGGCAGTCAGGGTTTCCTGCCCTGTGGGAAGTTCAAGTTCCTCCTCCCTCCCTCCAGGTTCAGGAAGGTGAGTATCCAAACAGACTGGATCCCCAAAATCCAGTATATGCAGAGAAAACAAGTCCCAGTGTCATTGTCAATGGCTTTTCAGAAAGCCACACTCAGATTTTTAAAAGAATCCCAGTGCATGAGTGTGAAGGGTAGGCATATCTACATGAGACACTGGTGAAGTAAATATCAATCAGTCAGAGCATATGCTGTTGGGAAATGTAGTTTCCATGGTGAATGTAAGTAACCATAAATATCTAGGTCTTTAACCCCATTAAAGTCCCAAGAAAAGAAATATTTCTTGAGTAAGCAGGAAGTATAATCAAGTAACTTCCAAAAATGTGCAGTAAATGACAGAGACAACTGGTTACCTGTGCAGTCACCCAAAATCTCTTTTGCAATGGTGGAACAACCAACATTGCCTAAGTTCTAGAGTAACTGAGAGACCATTTTCAGAGTCAGAAAATATTCAAAACTGCATTACCTTGTCTTGGTAAGATCTGACAGTCTTTTTCTTTGCTTTTTTCTCTGATAGTTTTTATTACTTTATATAAAATAGGAAACAAAGTTTCCACCTCCTCTCCTCCTCCCACTTCCCTCCCACACCCCAACTTCCCCTCTTGCCTCCCCCTCCATTCCTAAGAAAGGACAGGGTACCCTGCCTTGTGGGAAGTCCAAAGCCTTCCCTCCTCTCTCCAGGCTTAGGAAGGTATCCATCCAAATACACTAGAATTTCCCCCTACATCCCCAAAAAACAGTAAATGCAGTAGAGACAAATCACAATGTCATTCTTGTTTGATTCTCAGTGTGCCTCAATTGTGACCACATTCGGTAGGTCCAATATATCCCATGCTCTTTCAGTCTCATTCCATCTGGACTTGGTAAGCTCCCATTAGTTCAAACACACTGTCTCAGTAAGTGGACCAACCACTCCTGGTCCTGTTTTCCTTGTTCATATTCTCCCTCCATTTGCTCTTCAACTGTACATTGAGAGCTTAGTCCAGTGCTCCCAGGTGGGTCTCTTTCTCTATCCCCACCTATTGCTGGAGGAAGTTTCTATAGTTGAAGATAGTAATCAGTCTGAATCTGAGACAAGACCAGATCAGTTGACTCTCTCCTCCAATGCCCAGGGTCCTAGCTGGCAACATTCCTGTGGTCAACTGGAAAACCTTCTAGAGCAAAAAATCTTGCCAACCCCAAAATGACTCCCTGAAGTAATTTATCTTCTTCCCTACTCCCATATCTGCCCGTCCTATGTTTCAACCAACACACTCCCCAAGATCTTCCAACACTACGTTTCACCATTTAATATTACCCTTCCCTTCCCCTAAGCACACTTCCATTGCCTAACCCCACACACATTGCCATACTTCCAACTTTTGCCTGGTGTTCTTGTCTGTTTCCAATTTCCAAGAGGACCTAGATATATATTCCTTTATGTTCACCAAATTACTTAGATTCTCTAGGATCAGGGAGCATATGCTAAATGTTCTATGTTTATGGCTAGAATTCACCAATGCATGAGTACATACTATATTATTATTTTTCGTCTGGGTTATCTCGCTTTGTATAGTGTCTCTATTTCCATTCATTTTCAAGCAAAATTCAAGATGTTACTCTTTTTTTCCCACTGAGTAGTACTCTAATTTCTAGTAGTGTCACAATTTCTTTATTCAATCTTCCATTAACGGGTTGTTTCCAGGTTCTTGCTATTACAAATAATACTGTTATTTACAGAGTTGAACAAATGCTTTTGCTGTATGATTGGGCATCTCTTGGGTATCTTCCCAAGAGTGCTATTGCTGGATCCTTAGGTAGGTTAACTCCCAATTTTCTGAGATACTCCCACTCTCTTTTACAAATAGTTGCATTACTTTGCAAACCCACCAACAAGAAATGAATGTTTCCCTACTCCTCATACTCTCCATTAAAGGCTATCATTGGGGTTTTTAATTTAGCTATTCTGACAGATGTTACAGATCTTATTCTGTAAGATGGTATCTCAAAGTTGTTTTGGTTTATATTTACTGATAGCGAAGGAAGTTGAACATGTCCTTAAGAATCTTTTGGCCATTTAATTTTCATCTATTGAGAATTCTTTGTTCAGTTGAGTATCCCCTTTTTTATTTTGGGTTATTTAGAATTTTAGTGTTTAGCTTCTTGCTTTCTTTATATAATTTGGAGATTAGATCTTTGTCTGATATTTTCAGAATATTTTCTTTCATTCAGAAGGTTGCCTTTTTGTCTTAATGGGTATGTCCCTGGCTTTACAAAAACTTCTCAGTTTCAGGAGGTCCCTTTAATTCATTGTTGCTCTTATTGGCTGTGCTACTGGGGTTCAACTTAGGATGTGAACTCTGGTGCCCATGTATTGCAGGCTAATTTCCTCTTTATCTTCTTTCAGATTCTGTGTTGTTGGATTTATATTGAGGTCATTAATTGATTTACTCTTGAGCTTGGTGAAAAGTGATAAATAAGGATATATATTCAGTTTATTTATATGATGGATTACCTTGATAGATTTTCATATGTTGAAACATTTCTGCATCTCAGGGATAAAGTTACTTAATCATTCAAAATGGATTTTTTTTGATGTGTTCTTGGATTCTGTTTGCCAATATTTTATTTAGAATTTTTGCATTGATGTTCATGTGTGAGATTGGTCTCTAATTCCCTTTCTATCTTGAGTCTTTATGTGGTTTTGATATAAAGGTAACTGTATATTCATGAAAAAATTTGTAAATGAATCTTCTATTTTTATTATGGGCAACACATTGAGGAGTATACGAATGAGCTCTTCTTGGTAGAATTCTGCACTAAACCATTTGGTCATTGCCTTTTGTTGTAGGGAAATTTTTGATGACAGCTTCTATTTCTCATGACTATTAGGTCTATTTAAATTGTTTATGTGATCTTGATTCGATTTTGTTATATGGCATTTATCTGAAAAGTACCCATTTCTTTGACATTTTCCAAATGTGTTTAATACATGCTTCCCCCTCCATCCAGGTCCATAAAGGTGAGAATCCAAACAAACCAGGCTTAAACAAAATCTGTCCATGCAGTCCAATCAAAACCCAGTGTCATTGTCCTTGGCTTCTCAGTCAGCCTTCATTGCAAGCCACATCCAGAGTGTTCAGTTGGATCATATGCTGCATCACTCCCAGTCCTGCAGGCCTTGGTGAGCACCCATTAGATCAGTCCGTCCATCTTGGTGCGTGGATGCACCTCTTGTAGGCCTGACTTCCTTGCTCATCTTCTCCCTCCTTCTGCTACTCATTTGGACCTTGGGAGCAAAATCCATTACTTCAGTGTGGGTCTCTGTTTCTATCCCCATCCATGGCCAGATGAAGGTTCTATGGTGGTATGCACGATATTCATCAGTGTGGCTATGGAACAAGGCCATCAGGCACCCTCTGATCTGTTGCCCAGGAAAATATCGGGGTACCTCTCCTTGGACATGGGAACTCCTCTAAAGTTAAGTCTCTTGCAAACCCTAAAATGGCTCCCTTAATTAAGATATTGACTTTGCTGCTCCCATTTCCACCCTTCCTCCATCCCACACATTCCATTCCACCAAGCTCTCTAGAATCCTCCCTTTCTACCTTCTCTCTACCAATCTCCCTTTATATCCCCCTCCAGATCTCCATGCACCAAAGTTTGCCTGGCAATCTTGTCTACTTCCAATATCCAGGAGGATAAATCTATGATTTTCTTTGGGTTCACCTTCTTATTTACCTTCACTAATATCATGATTTATACTCTCAATGTAATTTATTTATGGCTAGAATCAACTTATTATTTAGTACATACAATATTTCTCTTTTTGGGTATGGGTTATCTCAGTCCTTATGGCGTTTTCTATTTCCATTTGCATGCAAAATTCAAGATACTGCTTTTTTACCACTGGGTAAAACTTCAATGTTTATTTGATCCACACTTTCATTAACCATTCTTCTCATAAAGGACCTAGGTTGTTTCCAGGCTATTGCTATTACAGATAGTGCTGCTATGATCATAGTTGAACTAATGCTTTTCTAGTATGACAGGACATCTCTTGGTATGTACCCAAGAGTGTATGTACCCAAGAGTGGAATTACTGGTTCCTGAGGTTGGGTGACTCCCAATTGCTTTAGAATCTGCCACACTGATTTTGAAAGTGGCTGTACATGTTTGCACCCCCACCAACAATGGAAGAGCATTCCCCTCACTCCACATCCTCTCCAGCAGAGGTTGTCATCAGTATTATTGATTCTAGCTATTCTGACAGGTGTAAGATGGTATCTCAAAGTTGTTTTTGTTTGCATTTCCCTGATCACTAAAGAGGTGGAGCATAATCTTAGCTGTCTTTTGGATATTTGAATTTCTTTTATTGAGAATTTTCTGTTCAGTTCAGTACCCCCCCATTTTTAATTGGGTTGAATAAAGTTTTAGTGTCTAGTTTCTTGAGTTTTTTGTGTATTTTGGTGATCAGACCTTTGTCTGATGAGGGGTTGTTGAAGATATTCTCCCAGTCAGTAGGTTGACTTTTTGTCTAAATAACAGTGTCCTTTGATGTACAGAAGATATTCAGGTTCAGGAGGTCCATTTATTCACTGTTGCTCTTATTGTCTGTGCTATGGAATTCTACCAAGGAATTGATCTCCTGTGACCATGTCTTGAAGATTACTTCCTACTTTCTCTTCTATCAGGTTCAATGTGGTCAGATTAATATTGAGGTCTTTAATCCATTTTGATTTGAGTTCTGTGCATGGTGATAGATATCGGAGTAGAGAAATGTAGAGCTCAATAAAATTCAATTAAAAATATTAAAATGAAATAAAGAAAGTGAAAAATAGAAGCCAAAGAAAAGATTTCTTCCTTGTTTACTTTTTTTTAAATTGCTCATACATATTTGTTCTCATGCATATTCATTGATTACATTAGGATACTTTGTGCCATATAGTCTTTCCAATGAAATTTTCATCTGAATTTTAAGATATTCACTTAAAATTCTGTGTAAATCAACATGGGGCCTGTCATTTTCTGATAATCCTAAGTCCTGTTTTTAGACCTTTTTTTCTGCTCATCAATTTCAATGACTCCCTTAATCTTTTCATTTTTTTATAGTTCTACCTTTTCTATACTCTGTATCTCCTGTCCTGTGTTCTGTTCTAATGCTCTCACTGAGGATTCTCAGCTTTGAAACTTGCCCAGTAAGAAAATGTCTCATCATTACACAAAATTTTGATTGTGTGCATATTACCTTCCTGGAGAGATATCTTATCTGTTAATCTATCTTAATATTTTATCAGATTCTGATTGTTAATTTCAACAGCAAAATATCTATCTGTGATCTCATAGAGATCTGCCTGCCTCTGCCTCCCAAGTACTGGGATGAAAGATGCGAACCACCAGCACCCAGCTAGTAAGCTGAAGCCCTTATCACTACTTATGGGAGAATAATAAACACAGGAAATCTGATAATGGAAAAATTAGTCTTTAAAAGAGAGCAACACATTTCAATGAATATTAAATATTGTCTTTTTTGTGTTAAACAATACTGTGTTATTTTGCTTCCCTTATGTGTCTAAGAAACCAACTATATTATCTCTTCTGCCATTCATAATTTTCTCATTAAGTTTTATTGCACAATATAATATATGTTAAATATGCATTTTCATTCACATATATTATATACTTTAGTTCATCTTGCAAATATTAAACCATATATTTTATATAGGTGTGTATTAAGAGGTCTCCTTAATTAAAGAGTATAATCTTACTTTCGAGTTCTTACTTTCTATGGACTTCTCCTTTCCTAATTTCATGCCACCTATCAATTTCCCCTCATTCATCATATACTATTTCCTCTCACTCACTTTCAGGTATAAACAAGTATTGGGATTATGTGCCCTGCTTTCTTTCCTTTTGAATTTGTTTTTTTTTAATTCATGCCTTCCTTCCTTTATGTGTTCCTTAGATCACTTGTAATTGTCTCTCCTTAAGTGTGCTGAAGGTTGAGTACATGAAGGAAATATGTGTCACACAACATATCTTCATGCAAAGAAGATAGTCATTATCAATACCATCTTATGGGAACTGTGTGGTTAGAATTACACATTAAGCTTCTGAGTTTTCAAGCAGATGTAAGACTGTAAGCTTCAAAATGTGTCATTTGTCAGGGTGAGTAAAAGGAGAAACAGCCTTACATGCTGGATTGGAATATTGTTTAAATCCATGGAAGAGGAAGCAGTTTGTCTGTCCAGGTTTTCATGACTGTGACAAAATAAACAATGTTATAATCTGAAGTACCTGATTGATTTTAATTTGTGAAATTTTATCTCTATTTGCTCAAAATTCCCCAGAGAATAATAAGGTATAATATTCAGAAAGTCTTATATTTACAATTTTCCATATCCAGAGAACATTCTTTTTTAAAGGTAGTGCATGATCACAGTTAGGATATTTTCAAGCATATATCCTACTTACAATCTATTATAGATGTTTGGCTTCACATAGTCTACAATATGGTAAGACATAATGTATTTTGTGTTGTCCTCTAGAGAGGATTCTGTCCCACCTGGTCTGCCAGACATTCATTCACAAATATAATACAAAAAGGTCTACAGTAATTATATACTGATTGGCCCAGTATCTCATGCTCTTCATACTAACTAATTCTTATAACTTGTATTAGCCCACGATTCTTGTCTGTGATAACAATGTGGCTTGATGAGTTTTTCAGAGAGGCAGTCACTTCTTGCTTCCTAAGTGACTGGGTCATGACTTAAGATGGTTTGTTTCTTCTTCTAATAATCCTCTTGTTCTTGACACAACTATACCTTATGCGTGGTTTCTCCACCTATACTTCCTGCCTGTCTACTAGCTAATGAGCCTCCTATTTAATTACACTTGACAGGGTACAGACCATTATTCCACAGTTCCATGGGAGTCTTCAAATCATGACTTACTAAGTTGAGATAAGGAACAATATACTACCATGTATGTAAAGGCATTAGAAGGTATCCCAGCACGGGGTAAAAGTTGCAAAGAGTCATTTCTTGCACCATAATATTTCCTGTTCATACTGCTTGAGGTAAAAAGATCAAATAATTATATACAACTGTCAACCTACATGCAAAGGTTTTAGGTTAATTTGTTGTCAATAATCTCTTCTTTTGAATATATAGAAAGGTTTTTCTTACAGTGAATTCCATAAGCAGCACCTGTTGAACCTCACTGCTATTCTTCAGGAACAAAGAAAACTTGACTGACAAAATGGAGGTTTTAGAGTCAGTTTGATTAAGAGGGAGGATAACATGTCTTCAGGTACAAACATCTTTTTCATTGGATGTCACAAAAGATTTCAAAAGTATACAGGTTGCATCTACAGGCTCATGAGTTACAGAAAATGCAAAAAAACTAGAGAAAACAGACCCCTCTAGTTACATTTGATAAAGGATTTATGTGATCTTGTGTGTTTTTAGAACCACAGCCACTAATTGTGTTCTACATTTGTGCAAGTGTGGGTGTTTGTGTGTGTCAGTTAAGTGAATGTTTAGTTCGTCTGTCATTTAGCTTGTGACTCTGTTTTCTGTACTGAAACTAGTACTCATACACATGTTTTTTCCATTCATTTTCTCAATTCCAGTGTTATAAAGTTCAGCTAAGAAATTCATATGAAAGGTACTTGTCTTCGTTTTAACAAGAAGGGGATGAATAAGTGAGAGGTAGAAGAGAAATAATGCTGTCTCCATCCTTTAAATATAAGAACTTCAGTATATGGAATATATCTAAGTTTTTTTCTATCTCCTAGATTAGGATAGTGAGGACTTCATGCATATGTATGCTGCACCACACTTCTTCTTGATAGTTGTGGAATAGGAGAAGTAGAATAATTAAAAGAATGATGGAGATTTGTGTATTTTAGATAAAGTTAGAGGGTATATTGAGAAGTCATAAGTGGGTATAGTTGATTTTAAATGTGTCAGTAGATTATATTGTGACACTCATATTAATGTTGTTGCCTGGAAACAATGGAAGAATTTTATCTGTCCATTATGGGATCAAGAAGCTGCTCGGAATCTGAGATGTAGTGTTCTTTATGTATTTTATTCTTCTGAGCCTTGTGATCAAGTATGACCATTAATATTAGCTTCCATTTTAAGTGAGTCTCCCAATCAATCCAAGACCAAAACCTTGGACATTGGTCATGCAACTGAAAGTATTACCCAAAGCAAGGGTACAAAATTTTACTGATTGTAGTACTTGAAGGAGCTGTTCAGCATTTTTCTTTGTTGTATAGGTTCTCCTCCATAAGAAGTAAACTTCTTGAATCAGGTGTACATAGAATCAACACTATCCACCAAAGGATAGATAGATTTTTTAATCTTACCTTTGTTTAACAAAGTTTTAAGCCATTTATTAGAATGGAGAGAGGTTGTTGTATTATGTGTTTATCTCAAATTTGGTAGATGCACAACATACTTTGTCAGAGTTATTTCAAACCTTGAATCTAAAGTGTCAGTATCTCCTGTGAAATTTTAGTTTATATATGTCTGGTTAGTGAGTATTCCTGAAAGGCTAATGTCCTAGAGTACTTTCCATGTTATTATGCACTGTTGCACATATATTGGAAAATGTATCTTGTCTCGTTGTTAGCAGACTTTTTCTGAGGCCACTCTAATTTTTCCCTCTAAAGAGTTTTACATATATATTCATATTTTTCAAAGATACATTTATATGTACAAACACATTCAAAAACATAAAATATTTTCTCAATTTTTTGTTTATTGCCATTTGAATTGATTGAAAATGGTATTTCTGTACAGTCGTTAAACTGAATGCCCTTCAATAAATGCAATTGTGACAACAACTTGTGGTTAAAATTGCCTAAGTCATTGGGCTTTGTGTTGTAGGCAGGTAAAGGACAAGGGTGTTTCTCAAAATTAATCAAAATGAGTGAAACTAGGTAATTGGAGTTTGACTTTTTGAGGATATGTAATCTTGAAGCAAAATTGGTTTAGTAATAAAATCAGTATATTTCTTGTTTCCCTTGTCAGCATTTGAATTGAAAGGGTTCTTTTTTTTGAGGAAAAGGGAAGTTTCATTCTGTGTTTGAAGACCCAAATGTTTCAAAGTCCGTGGATCCCTCTGTATACTCTAGTTTCCAGTGCAGTTAGAAGAATCCTAGAATTACTTGTAACTTGAGGGGCAGACTTATTGGTGTATCTGCCATGCCTGGCACCTCACAGCCAGTGTACCCCAAAGAAAATCATACAGAGGACTCCATAAGATTATTAAACTGATTGGCCCATTAGTTCAGTCATCTTATTAACTAAGTTTTTCATCTTATGGCAAACCATAATTCTTGTCTGTGTTAGTTTTGTGGCTCAGTACATTTTCCAGTGGGGCAGGATTCATCTTAATTCACATGTTCTGGGCAGGAATGTTGAGGAATGGGCTTCTTCCTTCTCAGGATTCTCCTGTTCTCCTTGCACCACCTGTACTTCCTGTCTTGTTTTCTTGCCAATATGTCCTGCCCGATCAATCAGCATTTATTAAAAATATAATTGAGAGATTACGGAAAATTCTCTCACACCATTTCCCAATCTTTATGTTTTAACAAAAGAAAATAACCTTAGTCCATTTTGGGGGAACGTAGGCATTGTTCCAAGCTATTTTTTGCTTATTTTGGGCACTGATAATCTTATGGGGACCTAGAGAAAATTTAGATTTCTTATGTCCTGATGGGAATATCCTTTGTGTCTCGATCATCTCAGGCAGCACTTGAATCAGTTCTGGAATTAGAACTCAAACATCTGGGCCATCTGTTCATACCAGAGTTGCTCAGGTGGTCTTCCTTGATCAAATCTGATTTTTCTAAGATCAGAATGAATCCATAGGCTCTCATATCGTTTGGAAACAAAAGCAAAATCTTAACAAAACTGGCAGAGTTGAATGTCTATCTTAAAAACTTCAGAGAGTCATGCTGTAATGGAATCAGTTAATATTCACCAGAGTGACAGTGACATAGTTAAGATCACTCCTTTGTCATAAAATCTCAGCCTTATCACCACTATATGTAGTTGTGCAAATTTCATAGGGTTTTGTACTTTTGTGGTTTCTTCAGATGTTTGTTTCTGTATGCTTACATGATTTTTGCCAGATTCAATCATATTTCACAATGCACTCTCAGCTCCACCTCATTGTCATCCTCTTATATTCTAGTTTCCAGATATTTAGACATCTTCTTACAGTCACCCGAATGTTTCAGATTCTTCCCTGCTGATTTTGGGTATTATTTAGGCTTTGGATTATATTCCTTCTTTGAATTTATTGGCTTTACTTGGCCATCCTTCCTTGGCCTCTGAGCCTACTCACTTGGGATTTCTTCCAGCTACTTCTCCTTGCTGAGATATCCTACATTCTCTGTATTGTTGGGACTGTGTTTCTGTAGCAGATACTATCCTTAAGATAATAAGAGACTTCAATATTACAATCCAGGTGTTTTCTACATTGTGATTTAAACACACACACATACATACACACACACATACATACACACACACACACTCACACACACACTCACAAGCTCATGCAGACACACTGATGCTGCTGAGAATGCACTTCAGTTAAATCTGTTCTGGATTGGGACACAGGCTCTGGCTTCAATGGTATCTTTGAGTTTAAAGTCTCAGTGGTGTTCCTGATTATCCTAGCTCCCAATATCTGTGCTGAGTTTTCTCAAGGGGTAATGTGTCCATGTTTAAGGAAATAGGTGAAAGGTGTCAGTCATGCAGGCCGTATCACTTTACTGTGTTGTCCCTTCACGTTTCAGAGAAGGAGTCTGGAACATAGGGCTGGGCCTTTGTGATACCCAAGTCTATGTTTCAAAGCATGTCTGAGGTCTCCCATCACTTGTCACCTTGAAAAGTTGATTGTTTCAACACCATTCGGTACCTGTTCTCTTCTGTTTAACAGCCCCTGCCTCTATTTATCTTTCCTTTTGAATTTAATTGTAAAAGCCATGAAGAATTTGAGGCACATATTTAACACTTTGCCTGGAAATCTCAGCTCTACAACTAGCTTTACTTGTTATCCATGTAACTACAGGGCACAGCACTGGCAATCTGAAGCAGCCAAAGAAGGATCCATGTTCTACTGCATCCTCTGTACACTCTCCAGTGCTGTTTTCTAATCTCACTCTTGTTCAGAATTATTTCTATTTCCAACTGGATGATGGGCTCTTTCCCACAATACTCCATGCAGTCAAGCTTATTGTCAACTCCTTCACCACCCATGAGTCTATGAAGAGTCTGAAAAAGGCTATTGTCTTTCTACAGATTCTTGCACCCTCAATGCATTGTCTGCTTCAAAGTCTCCCTTTCTGATGTTTTACAGTTACACTTCAAAATGGGTAACAATATATGGGTTAATTTCTTCCTTTGTGGTGTAACAGAGTGTCCACAAACCCTATAGTTTCAAAACACCATCCATTTGCTTTTTGGCACGTTTATGAGTCACAGTGCAACCAGGCTCAAATGGAGGAGTTATGAATAGGCTTGGACACTGAAGAGGACAGTCAGGCTCTCATCTGAAGCTGCTGGGGAAGTGTTCACATCTAGACAGTCAGTTTGCTTAAGGTGATACGTGTAGTGATTAATTTCTACAGTTATAAAAATTTTCTAAAATGGTCTGTTTACACCGTGAATGGTTCCCACATCGTATAGGCTCCACCTACTTTCCATGATGCAATATTCACTCCACCCCTAGGGATATTATTCCCCCAGAAAAACTCTGCCTCTTGGAGGTCCTATTAACTCCCAGAACAACACCACCTGCTAGGGACCTTGTGTTCAAACACATGAGACTATGGGGGGCAGTCTCATTTATGTGGAGGCACTTCCATTCAAACCCCATACTCCTGAATGAGCAACAGATGTGGACTTTGATGTTCGAACCAAAAACATTATTTCTCTGACCTTTTCAGATTTTTTTCATAACTTGTTGCTTAAAACTTATAGTTGAGGGAACTAGACAACAAAAAGATCTAGTCACCAGGTTAGGGCTGTACACTGGGGAAACCAAGACTAACATTCAGGTAGTCTCATTTCCAACCATATGGTCTTATCTACATAATTACTCACTCCATGAGTGATGACTGGCAGTGAGAAAAGAGAAATAAATTACGAACAACTTGACGGGGATTCAATAAAGAGTGGAAAATTTTTATGTTCTAATATTAAATCTGAAATGCCAGACTTTGTGGAGGTAACTCTTAAAATCACATAAAACTCCTGTATCTCAAAACTTTTCTTTGAAGCTTCCAGTATCGCCACTGGTATTTCAACTATTCCCTTTGATGTTATTTCCTCATGTCCAACTGCTAGTAATTTCCCAAGTTAGATCTACAGGGGCCTGAGTTCAGGGGACTGGCATACACTACTGAAAATCAAACCGAGCCCATGGCTTCACATCTCAAATACTGCCTCTATCTGCAGTGGCATGCATGGTACACAAACAAAGACCACCCCTTGGGAGGTGTAGTGCTGGTGGAGGTGAAGTTCATGATGGTGCCCACTTTACTCTTTATCTCCTTCCCATAACAAAAATGGCATTGCAGTTGTGGGAGACTTTGGGAGAAAGTACAAGGAGACACAAGGGCAAGAGACACACCATACATAGACCTTGAAACAGAAGAAGTTAACAAGCCTCGATGGCATCAGAAGAGCAGGATGGGGACAAAGAGTAAATGTAAGTACTATTAGTGACAAATAACTGATAGAAAGACTCAGCAAAGCCACTTTGCATTACAAATACTGACAAATAAAACAATAAACATTATTTGAAGGAGTTCTCTAACTTCATCTGCCTTTTGGAAGAGCACTGTTTTTCTTACTTTACCTTTTTTCATGTACTCAAACCACAACAATTTGTGCCCCAGGTTTATCTTATTCCATGCTTATACTAATTTAAAAATGCATAAAAATGTTTAAATGTTACTAAGAAGATGCTTTGTTCTATCCACCAAGTGCAACATCTGAAAAAAATATCAAGAGTGCTTTGCTATAAAATCAAATGCTAATAGGCTGAGTGTTCATTGAATGCACTAGAAATATGGATGAAATCAATCCTATGGACAAAAAACTGCAATTCCTAAACCTGGAGAGAATGAGGGGCCATTGCCCAGTGGTCTCTTTCTTGGTATTTCGAGGTGTTCTAGCTCACCCACTGTTCTACTTCCCATCTCCTGTTTAAGCAAATAATATGCTGAGGTCATGTCCTGCATTAGGAAAGTGTCTTGGTTTGAAGTTCAAGGGAGGGGCTGAAGAGTTACAGTGAATCACAGACAATGAAGACCAGTGGTTTCACTGTAGAAATTAGAAGCCTTAGAAAACCAGTCTGGGACGGCTGGTTAGAGGTGCAAACTCTTTGTGTATGTGTGTGTGTATGTGTGTTTGCATGTATGCCTGAAAACGTGTGTGTGTGTGTGTGTGTGCCTGTGTGTGTGTGTGTGTGTGCGTGTGTGTGTGTCTGTCTGTCTGTCTGTGTGTAGTGGCCAGGGGTCATCCTGAAGTGATATTCCATCCATCAGCATTCATTTACCTTGTTTTTGTGACAGAGTGTCTCATTAAATCAGAGAGCTCAATAATTAGGGTGGGTTATCTAGTCATTTTCCCCCTGTTATCTTCCCGTCTTGTCTCTCCAGATTTTCAATCACAAAAGTAAACCTGGTTTTTTCTATCTGGATGCTGAGGACTGAAATCAGATCTTTGTGCTTAATGGGTAAGTACATTGTCCACACAGCCATCTCCCTGGTCCCTATCTGAAAATTATTGCTCTGTTGAAGGAATCATATCTAGATTAAATATCAACTTAAAAACTCAACTAAAATGAAATCACTCCGAATTCCCCCCATATTGGTTTAGGACATATTTGTTGTTCAGAGCAGACAGATCGCAGAGAGTAGGGTACCTTAGATGGCTGCCAAACAAGATTGGAGGTAGAAATTAAGGGCAAAGGACAAGTGGGAGGGATTGGAAATGAGAACATGAGATCTACAAGTCAATGTATGTTTATTGCCCAAATTCAATTCCATATATTAAAATCACACCTAGACGTCAGAATACCAAGTAATTTTTTCGTGAGGACTCTACAAGAAATGTTGCTGAAAATCTCTCTTAAGTAGAAAGAATTATATGAATATACCTGACAGTCTGATGGGACTAGCATTAAAACAATCCTAAAAGGGCCAAGGGAAATAGGGAAGGTTCAAACTGTGATTCTGCAATGTATATCATTGTGTGCCTTCTACTTCTTATTGTCTGTACCTTTCAAAACACTTGTTTATCAAGTGGAAGTTTGGAGGTGAAGCCAAAACCTGAATCTTTAAGAAACAAAGGAGGAATTAATGCTTTACACCTCACCAATTTAAAGGATCTGCACACAATCTGTTATTTTCTCACCATCTTTATTATGTTATCCCAACCCCCATTTCCTTTTTCTATTCATTCTATTGAGCATAAGCTATACCCAATCAGGCAATGCTCAGGGCACACCTTCTTCCTGATGGCCAAGATGAGTCCCCCAGAGGCATACATTATGAGGTCTCAATGAGGTGAGTGGATATCAGCTAAAATAACTAAGTTTGGACAGCAAGCAACGCCTGCCAGTTATCAAAGATGTTGATGCAGGTCCTTAACCCAAGAAATCTTCAGTTTGGCTACAGGATCCAGAAGTTGATGTTTCTCTCTGTCAGAGTCTTAAGAAACAAGGTAAAAATTGACCATAAAAATCACATTCATCCTACTTGATGGGATTGTCTTTGCCTTCCCTTTTATCATCCTGAAAATGTTATTTCAGATAGGATGTATGTGGGACCAGTCTGCTCTGACATTAAAGTGACTCAATACATGTACATATTTTTTGCTATTTATGGCTATCGTGAAAGATGAAATTTTTCTGATTTCCCTTCTTGCTTCTTTATCCTTTGTTTACAGGATTGCACCTGTTTATTTATTTATTTTTTTTTTGGAGTCGAACTTGTACCCTGCCTTATTACTAATTATCTGATTGAATTTCCATCAAATTTCTCAATCACCTTGAGAGAACAAAGATGAAAGTTCACATTCCCCACCACCAAAGTCTCATCTTACATTTTTTTCTCATATTTTCTCTCACTTCTCTGATGGTATCATGTCTAAATGTGAGTTCCCTGGTGTTTTTTATTTAGAAGTTAAATAATTTTATCATAAGATTTATGAAATATGTCAGAGCTAATATTGAACTTCCTAAGGAATGAAGGCATTACAAGTTAACCTCTTGAATTGCCTACTGAAATTATCTTTATTATTTTCTCATCTTTGAAGGGATTGTGTTTACTGATAGTTACCTTTTTCAGATGAAAACTTTTAATTTCATTTATTGATTGTTGAAAATATTTTTGTGGTATTAGAATCTTGGTCTAGAAGTCCCTTCCTATACTTTTAATATTGGATTGTTTCCCCTATCTTTGACCATGTTCAAAAGTCAATTCAATGTTTATCAATATCTAGACTTGAAATATAATTTCCATTTTAAGAACCAAATTCTTTTCTCCATTTTTCTCAAAGCAGAATCCTATACCTATTCTGGATCCATCTTTCTCTTTCTTTTTCCCACCATGAATTTGAGATTCATGAATATATTAAATATGTTCAGCTCTTTATGTCTTAGTTGTTTTATCCTATGTTTGTTTTGTTGTTATTCTTAAATCTGCAAATGAAACAGTATTAAATAAATATCAAAGACAGGGTTTGAGGCTACTATTGAGCTTCACCAGACAAGATGTTTCAAGTTTACATCCAATTTTTCACACAGTCTGCATTTTACACAATATACATATCAGTCACTAATACCCTTCAACACATTCCAACATATGTTTACTGAGGGGAAGATCTGTGCATTATTAGAGCCAAGATATCCTGAGAAAAATTGTTGCTATTTCTCGGCTTCTAAAAACCACAGAGTTGTGATTTTTCTTACGGATAACTAAGTATGAAAAACTATCCAAGAGATCCCTCCATCTAACTGAGAACAACTTGTACTCACTAATTCAGAAGCACTGATCTAAATCTCTTGGTAAATAACTTCAAATTGTCTTTGACAACACATTATCCACAGTGATATATGGTCGGGGAGAACCTGATGAAATGTAACCAGTTCATGTCTGTGAAGAAATCCCCTGGCCATATTAGCCCTAATTAGAAATCCCTTCTGAAAATTCCATTAGAAAGCAAGAGTAGAAACAATCAGTAAAGCTTCCTGCATAGGATCAATTGATTTATTACCAGGAAATGAATTTTGAAAAGCAGTTGTTTTCCAGTCAGATACTTCAACCACCTGTAACACTCTTGTATTTGAAAAATTATTTATGAAAATAAATGTTTAAAATTAATCACACACTAGCCTAGATTTGAGAATAACAGAGAGTTATTTATTTAGGGGTAGACTCACATATCACAATTCTCTTATCAATGTGGAACAACAATCAAATCCAGCAGCATGGAAAGAGGGTGTACATGTGCTTTACACTGGCACATATATTTCAGAGACCAAGACCAAGTGGGTGTGTATCTTGAAGGATACTGTCAGTAGGAAATCATATAACAACTCCACCTTCTGTACAAATGAAAACTTTCTAAGCCTAATACAAAGTTATTTACAATAAAAAGAAATATCACTTAAAAAATTAAAATTGCAAGCAGCATAAACAATAACAAACAACAAACATACAATAGATGTTTTAATGATTACCATGTCCTCTTGAGTTCAATTCTTATATAATAAATAACTAGGAAAAATAACAAAGGAAAGTAACGAAATTCCTGTGGAGATGAAAGAGGACATGAGTCACGAAAAAAGAACCAAGTGGATGAGTTTATTAAGGGTTGGGGGATGTGACAGACAGTGAGGTGAAAACAGGAAAGAAGGGGAATGGGAATGACACAATCAGATTTTTTTTGAAAGTAATTTTACTAAATTATAAAAGTTTCCATTTATGCCCCTCTTCCCAACACCCTCCTAGTCCCCCCACTCCCTCTCCTCCTCCCTCTTTGTCCCTAAGGGCAGTCAGGGTTTCCTGCCCTGTGGGAAGTTCAAGTTCCTCCCCCCTCCCTCCAGGTCCAGGAAGGTGAGTATCCAAACAGACTGGATCCCCAAAATCCAGTATATGCAGAGAAAACATGTCCCAGTGTCATTGTCAATGGCTTTTCAGAAAGCCACACTCAGATTTTTAAAAGAATCCCAGTGCATGAGCATAAAGGAAAGGCATATCTACATCAGACACTGGTAAAGTAATTACCAATAAGCCAGCACATATGCTGCTGGGAAATGTAGTTTCCCAGGTGAATGTGAGTAACCGTAAATATCTAGTGTTTATCCCCATTAAAGACCCAAGAAAAAAAATATTATTTGGGTAAGCAGGAAGTTCAATCAAGTAACTTCCAAAAATGTTCAGTAAATGGCAGACACAACTGGCTACCTGTGCAGTCACAAAAAATCTAATTTGCAATATTGGAACAACCAACATTGGCTAAGTTCTAGAGTTACTGAGAGACCATTTTCAGAGGCAGAAATATTCAAAACGGCATTACCTTGTCTTGGAATGATCTGATAGTCTTTTCCTTTGTTTTTTTCTATTGCAGTTTTTTTATTATTTTTTATGAAATAGGAAACAATGTTTCCACCTCCTCCCCTCCTCTCACATGCCTCCCACACCCCAACATCCCCTCTTCCCTCACCCTCCAGCTCTAAGAAAGACAGGGTACCATACCTTGTGGGAAGTCCAAAGCCTTCCCCCCTCCAGCCAGGCTTAGGAAGTTATCCATCCAAATACCCTAGACTTCCGCCCCTGAACAAAAACATTAAATACAGTAGAGAAAAGTCACAGTGTCATTCTTGTTGGCTTCTCAGTCTGCCTCAATTGTTACCACATTCTGAATGTCCAGTATATCCCATGCTCTTTCAGTCCCAGTCCATCTGGATTTGGTAAACTCCCATTTGTTCAACCACACTGTCTCAGTAAGTGGACCAATCACTCCCGATCCCATGTTCCTTGGTCATATTCTCCCTCCATTTGCTCTTCCACTGTACATTGAGAGCTCAATCCAGTGCTCCCATGTTGGTCTCTTTCTCTATCCCCATCTGTTGCAGGAGGAAGATTCTATAGATGAAGATAGTTATCAGTCTGAATCTGGGACAAGGCCACTTCAGTTGCCCCTCTCCTCCAATGCCCAGTGTCCTAGCTGGCAACATTCCTTAGGACACCGGGAAAACACTCTACAGCAAAGCCTCTTGCCAAACCCCAAATGGCTCCCTGAATTAATTTACCTTCTTCCCTACTCCCATATTTGCCCTTCCTTTGTTTAAATCAACACACTCCCCCCAAATCTTTCACCCTCCATTTCACCATTCCCTTCCCCTAACCCCACTCCCATTCCCATACTCCCATCTTTTTCCTGGCTTTTTTGTCTGCCTCCAATTTCCATGAGGATTTACATATATTTTCCTTTATGTTCACCTAATTCCTTAGATTTTCTAGGATCAGGATATATATGATAAATGTTTTATAATAGATACATACAGTCCTATGGTACTTTGGTCACAGAACAAAATTTTCAGACATCCTGGGGTAGATGGAAAAGTATCTGAAGTTCCTGGGGAAGAGTCTGATACATTATAAGCCTTTTTGGTAGATGGCAAAGGTTCTGATGTCTCTGTCATAAGGGGAGCCTGTTGTAGAATCTGCACTGAAGGAGGTAGATGTCCTAGAGAATCTTGGGCTGGTAATGAAGTGTGTATAATACCATGGGTAGAAGATGGTATTTCTAGAGTGTTATGGGTAGAAGGTGGTGTTTATGGAGGTCCCTGTAAATATTCAGATACTCCAAGATCTCCTAGATCAGATAATGATAATTATAATAACTGCCCTGAAAGCCCTTGGTCCAAACAAGTGCCTGAAGCCTCCTCAGGTGACAAGGAAGTATCTGGAGACCCTTGAGCAGAGGGTGAATGTCCTTCTGCAGGCATGGACAGTCCCAGAGCCTCTTGTGAATGCAATGAATTTTCTGTATAGCCTTGCTGAGAGGGTGAATCTCCTTGTACACCTGAAGATATTTCCTGACAACCTTGTTCTGAGGGGGAGAATGACCCAGTCCCAGATGCAGTTGGAGTGGGTATCAGAGACCCTTGCTCAGGAGGGGAATGTTCCAAGGATTCCTCCAGAGATACTGATGATCCTAAAATTTCTTTTTCAAATACAGATGGTGCTATAGCTATAGTGGTTTGGTTAGAGAATGAAATTTCCAGAGATGCTGGGGTAGATTGAAAAGTTTCTGAACTTCTTGGGGAAGAGTCTGTTACATTACAAGCCTCTTTGGTAGATGACGATGGTTCGGATGTCTCTGTCATAAGGGAAGCCTTTTGTAGAGTCTGCAATGAAGGAAGCAGATGTTCTAGAGAATCTTGGGCAGGTGGTGAAGTTTCTATAATCCGATGAGTAGAAGACAGCATTCCTACAGTGCTATGGTTAGATGGTGATATTTCTAGAGGCCCCTGTGAATATTCAGATAGTCCAAGATCTCCTAAATTAGGTAATGATAATGATAATGACTGCCCTGAAATCCCTTGGTTCAAACAAGTGCCTGAAACCTCTTCAGGTGAAAAGGAAGTATCTGGAGACCCTTGAGCAGAGGGTGAATGTCCCAGAGATTCTTGTGCTGATATGGACAGTCCTAGAGTCCCTTGTGTAGACAATGCATTTCCTGAACAGATTTGCTGCAGGGGTGAATCTTGTAAAGTCACTTTTTCACGTGAATATATTTCTTGTAAACCTTTTTCTGTTAGTGAAGTTCTATCAGGTCCCATTTGAGATGAGGCAGTTTTAATAGACTGTTGTTCAGATTGAGAAAATTTCAGAGATTGGGGTAAACTGTTGGTGATCTCACTATCCCTTGGTCAGTTATAGAAGGGCCTGCTGTGCCTTTGGCAAATGTTGAAAAACTCAGTGTCTTTATAATAGATGTCAAAGTTTCTAGATACCTTGAGAGAGATTTCAAAGTACTATAAATCTCTTCAGAAGTTGGCAAAGGTTCTTTTATCTCTGAAGCAAATTGTACCCAAAGTAACCCAGAGGTTACTCCAAAGAAGTCTGAATTTCTAGAAAGCTTTGAGCTGATGGTAAACTTACTATAGACCCTTGGGCAGATGTTCGAGTTTTCCTAGCCCCTTGTGTAGATAGTGATAATGATGTTCCTGTAGTATCTTTTGAAGGTTGAGAAAGTCCAAAATCTTGTGGAATAGATGATGAATTCTCTAAAACCTCTTGGGCTAAAGAAGAGCCTGGATCCTCTTCAGAAGATGTGACATTCCTGGAGAATTTTGCTCAGATTTTGAATGTCCTACAAACTTTTGTGCTGATATGGAAGTTCCAAGAACCCTTTGCACAGATAATGAATCTCCTAAATACTCTTGCTGTGGTGGGGAAGATTCTAGAAACACTTGGGAAGATATAGACAATTTTGGGCACAATTGGGCTGATAATAAAGATTTCGTGGTACCTAGTACAGATGGAGTAGGTCTCAGTGAGCCATTAGAAGGTGGAGAAAAATGAACCAATTTTTGGAGAGATGATGGTGATTCCTGAATCTGTTGGTCAGAATCAGAAGGGAACAGAACACTATGGGCAGATATTGAATGGCGTAGAGCTTCTGGGAGAGGTGGCAAAGTTTTTAGAGTCATGGATGAAGATTCTGAACATTTCAAAACCATTTGGGGAGATGTCAAAGTTTCTGATGAATTAGGA
Organism: Myodes glareolus; assembly: GCF_982192425.1. Lineage (NCBI taxonomy): Eukaryota > Metazoa > Chordata > Mammalia > Rodentia > Cricetidae > Myodes > Myodes glareolus. Next base: position 147,811,613 of record NC_142053.1, on the reverse strand, counting down.
GTACATTGGGAATGTCCCAGATACCCTGAGGAATGAGGTTGAAGTTGCTGAGCACCATGCACATCTAATGAACCTTCTCTATCTCTCTGGAGAGAAGATGATGTTTCTAGAGTAACTTGGGAAGATGACAATTTTGTCAATATTCCCTGGGCAGAGAGATAATGTGTATCTCCTGGGACAGATGGGGATTGTGCTACAGACCCATGATTATAAGAAGAGTCCTGCGCTTTGTGGGAAGATGTGGATTTCATTGGCCTTTCAGAAGATGACACATTTCCAACTCTCCCCTTTGTAGATGATAATATTTTTAAAGCCCCTTGGGAAGATGACAATGTTTCCCTAATCCCTTTTCCAGGAAAAGAATTTTCCAAAGACTTTTGGGCAAATTATGTAGGTCTTAAAGCTCCTGTGGCAGAAGAAGATTCCCCAACACTTCCAGCATATTGTGAGTTCTCTAGTGACTCATTTGCTAATGAGGAAATTTTCATATGCTCCAGAGCAGATGATAAAGCTTCTAGATCATCTGAACTACTTGGAGCACATTCCAAAACAATTTGTCGTGATATCAAAGTTTTGAGTCCCTCCTTGGCAGATTGTAAAGGTTTCAAATTCCCTATTAAAGGTGCTAAGTGTTCTTGAGCCTCTTGGGAAGACAGTGAATTACCCAGAGACCCCTGTTCATATATAGAAAGTTGTTCAGGCTGTTTGCCAGCTAGCATATGTCCAAGAACCCTTGGACCAGATATAGAGGATATCAGACTGCCTGTGGCAGAAAGAATTTTTGACATGCTCAGAGTTAGATGACAAAATTTCAAGAGACTCTTGGGAAGATTTCAAACTTTCCTGAGTCCTCTGGTGGGTTGAATAATGTGTAAGTGCTCCTTCTCTAGGTGGTAAATGTTCTAAAGCATATTGGGCACACTGGTCCTCTTGTGCTAATGGCAAAGATTCAAGATGTTTTTGTTTACATTTGGCCTTTCCCTTAAATCCTTTGGCAGATAAAGAAGGTTTCAAGGCTTCCACGTCAGATTTAGAAATTGACAGATCCCCTTGGGTATAGGTAAAATTTTCTGGAGACTTTGACAGAGAAGGAGAATATCCCTGAAGGCCTGGAACAGATGGTAAATGACATAGACCCTTTGGGACAGAAAGAGAAGGCCCTTGAATCTCTTGGGAAGATTTGTAATGTTCACGAGGCCCTTGGTTAGAATGGCAAGGTTCCACAATCTTTTGTTCTGATATGGAACATTGCTGGGCCTTTTGGATAGATATAGAAGGTGACAGACTTACCTGAGGAGTACTTGTAGTGGTTGATGCTTCTTTCAGAGCAGTAGAAGATGCACATACCCTTTTTGAGGAGGCAGGAGTATGAAACTTCCTTCCTCACATGAGGAAGTTCCAAAGTCCCCTTCGTCAGAAGGATCATCTCTCAACCTCTTTTTGGTAGAAATGGAACAACCAGGGTCCACTTGGGTAGAGGGAGCATGTTTAATATTTCCCTCCTGAGAAGAGCTATGCATGAAACTCTCTTGTGCAGATGGGGAAGATGGTAAAGTGTTTTCATGAGATATGGTAGATCCTAGGGCCTCTTGCTCAGAAGGGGAATGTGCTACTGTGTCAGGTGTACATGTGCGTATTTTTACTACAGCTTCAGAATGAGGGGAAATTTCTAGAACCTGTGTAGGTGTGGTATCCTCTAAAATTGCCCGTGCGTGTGTAGTAGGTCTTAAATCCTCATGGGCAGCTAAGGAAGTTACTGGAGCTCCTTGTGTAAATGTGGAAGTTTTAGGAACACTTTCTTCAGGTGAAGAATGTAATGAAGCCTTTTGTATAGAGATGTTAGGTTCTAGAGACAGTTTGGTGGACAAAACAGCTTCCAAGGACCCTTGGGAAGATAAGGTAGACAAAACAGGTTCCAAGGACCCTTCGGAAGATAAGGTGGAATTAAGAACCTTTGGAGTATTTGTTGGATGTTCTGGAGTCACTTGTGGGCATGTAGAAAGACTAACATCCCTTTGTGCAGGTGGGGAATGGCCTATAGCTTCTTGTGTAGCTGTAACAGATTGCTGATACCCTTGAGGAGATGGAGAAATTTCCACAGCCTCCTGTGAAGAGTGGAGAGGTCCTGTGGGTGTTTCTGGGCAGGTAGAATCTGAGGAATTCCCTTCTCTCGATGTGAAATTTGCTACAAATTCTTGTGTACATGTGTCACATCCATGAGCCATTTCTAATGATGGGGATGAGTCTGGAACCCCATCTGCAGATGTATTCTGTCCCACAGTCCCTTTATCACATATGGTAGAACCCAAAAAGTGCTGGACAGGTTGTAAATGACCAGGTAATCCTTCTGTATATGTAGAAATTTCACGAGCCTCTCCTACACATGTGGAAAGTCCTAGAGACTTCTGAGGAAGAAGGGAAGGCTGTATTGTCTTAGCACCCTGGGTAGTTGTGGCGCATGCTTGGCTCATTTGAACACTCTTGGCATATCTTTGTCTATTTTGTTTCCAATGATGAATCAGAAGGGCCTTTTTGATTGGCAAGGTATATTTAGAGCCCTTTTGGTCTGATAGGGACATTGCAAATCCACCTTGCTCAGAAGGAGGATCTAGCCTTCTCTTTTTGCAATAGTAGACATATCCATTGTCCATTTTCATATCTGGATTAGGTTTGAATTTCCCTTTGTGAGAGAGAATAGGTCTTTGACCCATTTCTCTAGATGTAGACAATTCTGGAGTCCTCTTGACAGATACGGAAGGACTCAGAACCCCTAGGGAAGTTGAAGTGTGTGCTAGAGTACTCTGTGTATATTTAGAAGGTACAAGGGTCACTTGGGTAGACTTGGGAGTTCCTAGCATCTCTTGTAGATATGTGTAATTCTCTAGGGCCCCTTCTGAAGATGGCAAAGGTTCTGGAATCCCTGATGTAGTTGTAGATAGTTTTGTTTCTGCTTGGGTAGGCATGAGTGGTGTGAGGCTCACTTGGGGAGTAGTGATAGGGCTTGGTCCCCCCTGTGCTGTAAGATTCAAGCCCATTTTCTGGTGGCAGACATTTAAAGCCCTCTTGCTTTGATGGGGAAGTTATAAAATTCCCTTGGTCAGAGGAGACAGGACTCAAGCTCACTTCAGCAGATACGGATGGCTTAGGGTCATTCGGGGGAGAGGGAAAACAGCCATGGATCTCTTCATGAGAGGGTGTAGATCTCCATTCATCTTTGGCAGCTGTCATAGGTGTTAAACTTCCCTGGGGAGAGGGGGTAGGACTCAGTCTAGTTTGGGAAAATGAGAAATCAGTGAGCACCCCTTTTGGAGAAATACATCTGCAGCTCTCTTTGTATAATGGGGCCTGCTCTAGGTCCCATTGATCAGAAGGGGCTTGTCGAAAACTCTTTGGTGGAGAATCAGATTGATTGGTGACCCCTTGGCTGGAGGATGGACTTTTGAAACCCCTTCTGGCAAGGGAGACATGTTTGATTTTCCTTTCAGCACAAGGGGGACGTTTCTTGGATGCCTGTTAAGGTATGGAATGCCCCATAGACCCTGATAACATTGGGTTCCTCCCAGAACCTCTCCCGTGGATAGGGATAGTACCTGAGCATCTTGGGAAGAAGTGGAAGATCCCAGAGCTCCTTGGATAGGGGAAGATGGATTCATGGAACCTTGTCATGGTGGGGAAATTACCAGTCCACGTTGGTCATTGGAAGAGTCATCAGTAGACGGCCCAGGCTCTGTGTCATCCGCGTTGACATTTTCACTGGCGTCTCCAGTGCAGTGTCTTGGAGACATTGCAGACACTCTGGTGCCCGAATGGTCGAAGTCCATAGGCTCTTCAAGCACAGTAGACATATCCAGGCATCGTTGCACCTTCCCAGGTCTGTGCACAGAAGTTGGGGCCACTCTTTTTCTAGTGGCAGGAGGTAATACATATGGTCTGGGTTCCCTGTTCAGTGGGTTACTCCTGCAGCCAGGAACCTCTGGAAGAAGTGAATCTTGTCCTTCCTTGATCTCTTTCAGCTCCTTTAAGGGGTCCAGGGTCTTTTTTACTGGATTTAGTCTATATCAGAGCTCTAAGAATCCGCAGTCTATCTGCAGTGCCAGTGTTGCGGATTTTGAATGTTTTGTCCTCATACGGCTTTTGGCACCTGAACTTGTGCTGAGCCAGTCGAACCCCCCCCCCCTCGGAGGTGCAAAGTCCCTTGGGAATTTGGTGCTGGTCAAGTATGTCTCCCATTGGGATGCTCTGTCATCAATCCCTTGGGGGACACTGAAGGGGGTCCCAGGCCGGGGGCATCGGAAAGGGGTCCCAGGCCTATGAGTATGTGTATTGCTTTTTATTATATTAAGGGATGAACATTTTATCCCTAATCTCTCCAAGACCTTTTTCATAATGGGGTGTTGAATTTTGTCAAATAATTTTTCAGCATCTAATGAAATGATCATATGGGTTTTTTTCCTACAGTTTATTGATATGATGGATAACATTGAAAGACTTTCATATGTTGAACCAGCCCTGCCTCTCTGGGATGAAGCCTCCTTGATCATAAAGAATAATTTTTCTAATGTGTTCTTGGATGCGGTTTGCCAGTATTTTATTGAGAATTTTTGCATTGATGTTCTTGAGTGATATTTGCCCGTAATTTACTTTATTGGTTAAGTCTTTGTGTGGTTTTGGTATCAGGGTGACTGTTCGTTCATAAAAGGTGTTTAGCAAGAACTCCTCTCTTTCTATTTTTTTTTCCAATAGAATTAGAGATGATTTTATTTTTTTATTATTTTTTCTTCTTTTTTATAAAGTTTCCATTTCCGCCCCCCCTCCCAACACCCTCCCACTCCCCCCACTCCCCCCCTCCTTCCCCTCCGTCCCCCAGGGCAGTCAGGGTTTCCTGCCCTGTGGGAAGCTCCAGCTCCCTCCCCCTCCCTCCAGGTCCAGGAAGACAAGCATCCAAACAGACTGGATCCCCAAAATCCAGCATATGCAGAGGAAACAGGTCCCAGTGTCATAGTCAATGGCTTTTCAGAAAGACCCCGGGCCAGCCACAGTCAGAGAATCCGGCCAAATTCCGAGAATCTGGCGAGATCACGTCCTCGTTCAGTCCCAGTCCAACTGGCCCTGGTAAACTCTCATCAGATCCGTTCCCTTGTATCAGTGGGTGATAGCATCCCTCGCAGTACTGATTTCGTCTTTCATGTTCCTCCTCCTTCTGCTCCCCCTCCGGACCTCGGGGGGCTCAATCCGGTGCTCCAATGTGGGCCTCCGACTGCATAGCCGTCCTTCGCCAGACGAAGGATCTATGGTGATAAGCAAAATATACATCAGTATGGTCATGGGCCACCGCCGATTCAGGCACCCTCTCCTCTGTCCAGAGAGCAATCTGGGGGATTTCTCCTTGGACCTGGGATCCCATATATAATCAAGTCTCCTGTAAACCCTAAAATGGCTCCCTTAGTTGAAATATATTGTTCCCTGATCCCATATTCATCCTACCTCCCTCCCCCCCCCATTCCCGGCCACCAAGCTTTCCCCGTTCCTCCCCTACTCCCTTCTCTCTAGCCCTCTCCCCCTCCATCGACCCTCCCACCCCCCCATGCACCCGAGGTTACCTGGGACTCTTGTCTATTTCCTACCTCCTGGTGGATAGCTAAATAATCTTCATCAGGTTCATCTTCTTATTTAGCTTCTCTAGGATCACGAATAATAGGCTCAAAGACCTTTAATTATGGTTAGAATCCACTTAGGAGTGAATACATACCGTGTTCCTCTTTTTGGGTCTGGCTTACCTCACTCAGTAAAGCGTTTTCTATTTCCATCCATTTGCATGCAAAATTCAAGATGTCATTGTTTTTTACCACCGAGTAAAACTCTAATGTATATATGTTCCACACCTTTTTTAACCATTCTTCTATTGAGGGGCACCTAGGTTGTTTCCATGTTCTGGCTATTACAAATAGTGCAGCTATGAACATAGTTGAACAAATGCTTTTGTAGTATGTTAGGGAATCTTTAGGGTATATTCCCAAGAGTGGTATTGCTGGGTCCTGAGGGAGGTTGACTCCCAGTTTCCTGAGAAACCGCCACACTGATTTCCACAGTGGCTGCATGAGTTTGCATTCCCACCAACAATGGATGAGTGTTCCCCTCACCCCACATCCTCTCCAGCATAGACTATCGTTGGTGTTTTTGACTTTAGCTATTCTGACATGTGTAAGATGGTATCTCAAAGTGGTTTTGACTTGCATTTCCCTGATCGCTAAGGAGGTTGAGCATGACCTTAAGTGTCTTCTGGCCATTCGAACTTCATCTGTTGTGAATTCTCTGTTAAGTTCAGTACCCCATTTTTTAATTGGGTTAATTAGAGTTTTAGTGCCTAGTTTCTTGAGTTCTTTGTATATTTTGGAGATCAGACCTTTGTCTGATGAGGGGTTGGTGAAGATCTTCTCCCAGTCAGAAGGCAGCCTTTTTGTCCTACTGACAGTGTCCTTTGCTTTACAGAAGCTTCCCAGTTTCAGTAGATCCCATTTATTCATTGTTTCTCTTATTGTCTGTGCTGCTGGGGTCCTACTTAGGAAGAGGCCTCCTGTGCCTAAATCTTGTAGACTACTTCCCACTTTCTCTTCTATCAGGTTCAAAGTGGAAGGATTAATGTTGATGTCTTTAATCCATTTGGACTTGATTTTTGTGCATGGTGATAGATATGGATCTACTTTCATTTTTTTACAGGTTGACATCCAGTTATGCCAGCACCATTTGTTAAAGATGCTTTCCTTCTTCCATTGTATACCTTTAGCTCCCTTGTCGAAAATAAGGTGTTCATAAGTTTGTGGGTTAATATCTGGGTCTTCTATTCGATTCCATAGGTCGACTTCTCTGTTCTTATGCCAATATCAAGCTGTTTTCAATACTGTAGCTCTATAATAGAGTTTGAAGTCAGGGATGGTAATGCCTCCAGAAGTTCTTTTATTGTATAAGATTGTTTTGGCTATCCTGGGTTTTTTGTTTTGCCATATAAACTTGATTATTGTTCTCTCAAGGTCTGTGAAGAAGTTTGATGGGATTTTGATGGGGATTGCATTGAATCTATAGATTGCTTTTGGTAGAATTGCCATTTTTACTATGTTGATTTTCCCAATCCAAGAGCAGGGGAGGTCTTTCCATTTTCTGGTATCCTCCTCAATTTCTTTCTTCAAAGACTTAAAGTTTTTGTCAAATAGGTCTTTCACTTCCTTGGTTAGAGTAACCCCAAGATATTTTATGCTATTTGTGGCTATCATGAAAGGTGATGCTTCTCTGATTTCCCTCTCTGCTTCTTTATCCTCTGTGTATAGGAGGGCCACTGATTTTTTGGAGTTGATCTTGTATCCTGCCACGTTACTAAAGGTGTTTATCAGCTGTAGGAGTTCTTTGGTAGAGTTTTTGGGGTCGCTTATGTACACTATCATATCGTCAGCAAATAACGAAAGTTTAACTTCATCCTTTCCAATTCGAATCCCCGTGATCCCCTTATGTTGTCTTATTGCTATTGCTAGAACTTCAAGCACTATATTGAAGAGGTATGGAGAGAGTGGAGAGCCTTGTCGCGTTCCTGATTTTAGTGGAAAGGCTTTGAGTTTCTCTCCATTCAGTTTGATGTTAGCTGTCGGCTTGCTGTATATTGCTTTTATTATATTTAGGTATGATCCTTGTATCCCCAGTCTCTCCAACACCTTTATCATAAATGGGTGTTGAATTTTGTCAAATGCTTTTTCAGCATCTAGTGAGATGATCATATGGTTTTTTTCTTTCAGTTTATTTATATGATGGATTACATTGATAGATTTGCGTATGTTGAACCAGCCCTGCATCTCTGGAATGAAGCCGACTTGATCATAATGGATAATTTTTCTAATATGCTCTTGGATTCGGTTTGCCAGTATTTTATTGAGAATTTTCGCGTCGATGTTCATGAGTGAGATTGGCCTGTAATTCTCTTTCTTGGTTGTGTCTTTGTGTGGTTTTGGTATTAGGGTAACTGTAGCTTCATAAAAGGAGTTAGGCAGTGACTCTTCTGTTTCTATATTGTGGAATACGTTAAGGAGTATAGGTATTAGCTCTTCCTGGAAGTTCTGGTAGAATTCTGCATTGAAACCATCTGGTCCTGGGCTTTTTTTGGTAGGGAGATTTTTGATAACAGCTTCTAACTCTTCGCGACTAACAGGTCTATTTAGATTGTTCACCTGTTCTTGGTTCAACTTTGGTATATGGTATTTATCTAAAAAAATGTCCATTTCTTTTACATTTTCCAACTTTGTGGCATATAAACTTTCATAGTAAGATCTAATGATTCTCTGAATTTCCTCTGTGTCTGTGGTTATGTCCCCCTTTTCATTTCTGATCCTATTAATTTGCATGTGCTCTCTCTGCCGTTTGATTAACTTGGATAGGGGTTTGTCAATCTTGTTGATTTTCTCCAAGAACCAGCTTTTTGATTCATTGATTCTTTGGATTGTTTTCTCTGTTTCTATTTTGTTGATTTCAGCCCTCAGTTTGATTATTTCCAGTCTTCTAGACCTCCTGGGTGAATCAGCTTCTTTTTTTTTCTAGAGCTTTCAAGTGTGCTGTTAAGTCTCCAATGTGTGCTTTCTCCGTTTTCTTTAATTGGGCACTTAGTGCTATGAACTTTCCTCTTAGCACTGCTTTCATAGTGTCCCATAGGTTTGAGTATGTTGTGTCTTTGTTTTCATTAAATTCAAGGAAGAGATTAATTTCTTTCTTTATTTCTTCCTTGACCCAGGGGTGATTTAGTAGTTGACTGTTCAGTTTCCATGAGTTTGTTGGCTTCCTGGGGGGAGCATTGTTGTTGAATTCTAATTTTAGTCCATGGTGATCTGACAAGACACAGGTAGTTACTAATATTTTTTTGTATCTGTGGAAGTTTGCTTTGTTACCGAGTATGTGGTCAGTTTTCGAGAAGGTTCCATGAGCTGCAGAGAAAAAGGTATATTCTTTCCTATTTGGGTGGAGTGTTCTATAGATGTCTGTTAAGTCCATTTGATTCAATACCTCCAATAGGTCTCTCAATTCTCTGTTTGGTTTCTGTCTGATTGACCTGTCCATTGGTGAGAGAGGAGTGTTGAAGTCTCCTACTATTAGTGTGTGTGGTTTGATGACCGCCTTGAGTTCTAGAAGAGTTTCTTTTACATATGTGGGTGCCTTTATATTAGGAGCATAGATATTCAGGATTGAGACTTCCTCCTGATGAATTGTTCCTGTTATGAGTATGAAATGTCCATCTCCATTTCTTCTGATTGATTTTAGTTTGAAGTCGATTTTGTTAGATATTAGAATGGCCATGCCCGCTTGTTTCTTAGGTCCATTTGCTTGGAAAACCTTTTCCCAATCCTTTACTCTGAGTAAGTGTCTGTCTTTGTGGTTGAGGTGTGTTTCTTGTAAACAGCAGAATGTTGGATCCTGTTTTCATATCCAATCTCTAAGTCTGTGCCTCTTTATAGGTGAATTGAGTCCATTGATATTAAGTGATATTAATGACCAGTGATCGATGACTCCGGTCATTTTTTTTTTTTAGGTAGTAGAGTGTATGTGTTTTTCTTCTTTGATTTGTGCTTGTGAATGGTCGCTAGATGTTCAAGTTATTGTAGATCGTGTTGGGAATGTTGGATTCCTTCGGTAGTGATTTTCCTTCTAATATTTTCTGTAAGGCTGGATTAGTAGCTACGTATTGTTTAAATTTGTTTTTATCCTGGAATATTTTGTTTTCTCCGTTGATAGTGAACAATAGCTTGGCTGGGTATAGTAGTCTGGGTTTGCATCCATGGTCTCTTAGTTTCTGCAGTACCTCTATCCAGGATCTTCTGGCTTTCATGGTTTCCATAGAGAAATCCGGTGTAAGCCAGATAGGTTTACCTTTATAAGTTACTTGACCTTTTTCCTTTGCAGCTCTTAAAATTTTTTCTTTAATATTTATGTTTTGTGTTTTGATTATTATATGGCGCGGGGATGTTTTTTTCTGATCCAATCTATTCGGTGTTCTGTATGCTTCTTGAACCTTCATAGGAATATCGTTCTTTAGGTTGGGAAAGTTTTCTTCTATAATTTTGTTTAATATATTTTCTGGGCCTTCGATCTGCAGTTCTTCTCCTTCTTCAATCCCTATTATTCTTAGATTTGGTTTTTTTATTGTGTCCCAGATTTCCTGAATGTTTTGTGAAGAGAATTTGTTGGATTTGCCGTTTTCTCTGACCAGAGCATTTATTTTCTCTATGGTATCTTCAGAATCTGAGATTCGTTCTTCTATCTCTTGTATTCTATTGGTTATGCTTGATTCTGTAGTCTCCGCTCGTTTACCCAGGTTTTCCATATCCAGCCGGTTCTCGTTTTGTGTTTTCTTCATTGCCTCCATTTCAGTTTTCAATTCTTGGACTGTTTCCTTTACTTGTTTGATTGTTTTTTCTTGGTTTCTCAGGGTATCACTCACGGATTTACTTATTTCTTCAAACTTTTTGTTATATTTCTCATCCATTTCTATACTCATTTCTTCAAACTTTTTGTTATACTTCTCGACCAGTTCCTTAAGAGAGTTATTCATATCCTGTTTAAGGGACTCTATTGCTTTCATAATGGCACTTTTTTCCACTTCATCTGGGTTAGAGTGTTCAAATCCTTCTGTTGTAGGGTTATTGGGATCTGATATTTTCATGTTGTTTTTCAGATTGTTGGAGGAGGTCTTGCCTTGGCGTCTGCCCATCTCTTCGATCAAATGCTCTCTATTGGAACTTCTGGTATCGGGTCAGGTTCCCTTGTTGGGCAGGGAGTTCACTGATAGAATGCCTACCTTTCCCCAAGCAGGGTATTGAAGCACAGGCACTGCCTCTTTCCGGGATGCCCCTACAGAGCAGGCCCAGTGTGCAAGGCAGCTGAACTGGGGAAATTTTATGGGCTCAGTGGGAGGGGAGAAATATAGAAATTTGTACCTGGATGGAAGCTGGGATGGCAGGTGGGAGAGTCTAGCAGGGTGGAAACAGCACTGCAGGCTGACCTGGGAGTCTATGGGGTCGGGGAAAGTCCTAGCTCCCCCTCGCCGGGCCCCTGCTGCGGGCCGAATCAACTCACCACTCTGAAGGCCCTCTGGATGGAAGCTGGGATGGCTGGCGGGGAAGCTAGCAGGGTGGAACCAGCAGAGCAGGCTGACCTGGGAGTCTATGGGGTCGGGGAGAGTCCTAGCTTCCCCTCGCCGGGCCCCTGTCGCGGGCCCGAATCAACTCACCACTCCGAAGGCCCTCTGGATGGAAGCTGGGATGGCTGGCGGGGAAGCTAGCAGGGTGGAGCCAGCAGAGCAGGCTGACCTGGGAGTCTATGGGGTCGGGGAGAGTCCTATCTTCCCCTCGCCGGGCCCCTGTCGCGGGCCCGAATCCACTCACCACTCCGAAGGCCCTCTGGATGGAAGCTGGGATGGCTGGCGGGGAAGCTAGCAGGGTGGAGCCAGCAGAGCAGGCTGACCTGGGAGTCTATGGGGTCGGGGAGAGTCCTAGCTCCCCCTCGCCGGGCCCCTGTCGCGGGCCCAAATCACCTCACCACTCCGAAGGCCCTCTGGATGGAAGCTGGGATGGCTTTCCTCTCTTTCTATTTTGTGAAACAAATTAAAAACTATAGGAATTAGTACTTCTTGGAAGTTCTGGTAGAATTTTGCATTGAAACCATCTGTTCCAGGACTTTTTTTGGTAGGGAGGTTTCTGATGACAGCTTCTATTTTCTCATGAATTACAGGTCTATTTAAACTGTTCACCTGTTCTTGATTTAATTATGGTGCATGCTATTTACCTTTAAAAGTGTCTATTTCTTTCAGATTTTCCAATTTTGTGACATACAAGTTTTTTTAATTTATTTATTTATTTGTTTGTTTGTTTACAAAAATTTTCACTTTCTCCCCTCCTCCCAACACCCTCCCACTCCCCCCATTCCCTCTCCTCCTCCCTCTCCAGTCCAAAGAGCAGTCATGGTTTCCTGCCTTGTGAGAAGTTCAAGTTCCTCCCCCCTCCCTCCAGGTCTAGGAAGGTGAGCATCCAAACAGATTAGGATCCCAAACAGCCAGTACATACAGACGAAACAAGACCCAGTGCCATTATCAATGGCTTCTCAGTCTGCCCCCATGTCAGGCACATTCAGACAATCTGGTTTGATCACATGCTCCTGCAGTCCCAGTCCAGCAGGCCTTGGTGAGCTCTCAGTAGATCAGTCCCCTTGTATCAGAGGGTGAACGCACCCTTCATGGTCCAGACTTCCTTGTTCATGATCTCCCCCCTTCTCCTTCTCATTTGGACCTTGGTGGCTCAGTCCAGTGCTCCAATGTGGGTCTCCGTCTCTATCTCCATCCATCGTCGGAAGAAGGTTCCCTCTGGTTCTGCCTTCCATGCTTACATTCTCTTTCTTTCTGCTTCTCATTTGTACCTAGGGAGTTAACTCCAGTGTTCTGATATGTGTCTCTGTCTCTATTTCCATCCATCACCAGATGAAGGTTCTATGGTAACATGCAAAATATTCATCAGTATGGTTATGGGCCAAGGCCAGTTCAGGCACCCTCTCCTCTGTCCAGAGAACAATCTGGGGATCTCTCCTTGGGCCTGAGAACCCCTCCAAAAACAAGTATATTGCCAACCCTAAAATGGCTCCCTTAGTTGAGATATATACTCCCCTGCTCCCATATCCATCCGTCGTCTCCCCATCTCATTCCCACACACCATCCCCAATTCTCCCCTTCTCCCTTCTCTCTAACCATCTCCCCTTACTTCCATCCCCCCACAGACAGCCCCTTGTACCCAAGTTTGCCTTGCAATCTTGACTACTTCCAATATCCAGGAGGATAACTACATGATTTTCTTCAGGTTCACCTTCTTATTTAGCTTCTCTACGATCATGAATTATAGGCTCAAAGACCTTTAACTATGGCTAGAATCCACTTATGAGTGAGTACATACCATATTCCTCTTTTTGGGTCTGGGTTATCTCACTCAGTAAAGCATTTTCTATTTCCATCCATTTGCATGCAAAATTCAAGATGTCATTGTTTTTTACCGCTGAGTAAAACTCTATTGTGTATATGTTCCACACCTTTTTTAACCATTCTTCTATTGAGGGGCACCTAGGTTATTTCCATATTCTGGCTATTTCAAATAGTGCAGCTATGAACATAGTTGACCAAATACTTTTGTAGTATGATAGGGCCTCTCTTGGGTATATTCCCAAGAGTGGAATTGCTGGGTCCTGAGGGAGGTTGACTCCCAGTTTCCTGAGAAACCACCACACTGATTTCCACAGTGGCTGCACAAGTTTGCATTCCCACCAACAATGGATGAGTGTTCCCCTCACCCCACATCCTCTCCTGCATAGGCTATCATTGGTGTTTTTGACTTTAGCTATTCTGAAAGGTGTAAGATGGTATCTCAAAGTTGTTTTGATTTGCATTTCCCTGATCACTAAGGAGGTTGAGCATGACCTTAAGTGTCTTCTGGCCATTCAAAGTTCTTCTGTTGAGAATTCTCTGTTCAGTTCAGCACCCCTTTTTTAAATTGGGTTAACTAGAGTTTTAGTGTTTAGTTTCTTGAGTTCTTTGTATATTTTGGAGATCAGACCTTTGTCTGATGAGGGGTTGGTGAAGATCTTCTCCCAGTCAGAAGGTAGCCTTTTTGTCTTACTGATGGTGTCCTTTGCTTTACAGAAGCTTCTCAGTTTCAGGAGGTCCCATTTATTCATTGATTCTCTTATTGTCTGTGCTATGGGGTTCTACCTAGGAAGTGGCCTCCTGTGTCTTTATCTTGTAGACTACTTCCCACTTTCTCTTCTATCAGGTTCAAAGTAATGATTGTGGACTCATATCTCACCCTGCTTAGAGAAATTCTTCTTCTAGTACTGCAGATTGAGTTTAGAGCCTTGTATGTTCTATGCAAACAAGTTTGAGAGATAGGGTCTCTCAATTGGTAAGACTAGCCATGAACTCTTTATGTAGTCAACACTAGCCTTGAATTTAGGATTCTTCTGCCTCAGCATCATGCACAGCTGGGATTAATTGCCAAGACTACATCACCAGGCCTATCATTTAAAAAACTGTCAGTGAATATTATTGAAAAGGTGTTTTGTGCTGACATTTTCATATATGCATATGGCACGCTTTGATTATATTCACCCTTACTCTATGTACTTGTGCTCTAATTCCTTTGATTGTCATGGATTATCCCCTTTCTGCTTTAATATTCTGTGTGTGTGTGTGTGTGTGTGTGTGTGTGTGTGTGTGTAAGCATTTGTGTGGGTGACAGAGAATAATCAATTTGCTGTCTACTTCATTATTTTGAGAAAAGTCCCTGACTGGAGGGAGTCTTCTCTCTTCCTCTTCAATACTGAGAATACAAGTATGCATCATCACTCCCCTATTAAAAAAATGTGGATTTTGAGAGTTGAATTCAGGTCCTCATGCTTGTATAGCAAACAATTCACTGATTGAGCCATTTACCCAGCCCCCTAAGACTTAAAAATTATTTTTATTATTTTTGTATTGTTTGTATCTGTGTGTGTTTGCAGATGCTCTTGGAAGCTGTGCCAGTGGATGCCTTGGAACTAGAGTTACAAGCTGTTTTGACCCACCTGACATTGGTGCTGGGAATCGAACTCAGGTCCTCTTCAACAACAGTGCACGCTCTTAGCCACTGAACCATCTCTCCAGCTCCCTACTCAAATAAAAAAAAACTATATTTATTTGTATGGATATTTTCCCTGCATGTATGTCTATTTGCCACATAGTGCCTGGTGCCTGCAGACACTAGGCAAGGGTATTGGATACTTGGAACTGGAGTTACACATTCTTGTGAATTGCCATATAGGTGATAGAATTGAACCTAATCCTGTTGAGAGCAGCTAGTATTCTGAACTGCTGAGCCATGTTTAGCTCCACAGGATATTTTGTTTGTTTGTATGTTTGTTTGTTTGTAATCTTGATGGGGGTCTAACTATATAACCCTGGCTGGTTTGCAACCTCCTATGTAGACTAGTTTGGTCTTTAAATTTAAGAGATCTGCCTCCCTCTGCCTCCCGAGTGCTGCAATTTAAAGGTGATGTTATCATGTCTGGCCCTCTTAAACATTTTATGTGTCCTAAAATATGATGTATTTTGTAGAAAGTTCTGTGTGCTACTGAGAAGAGCTAGTATTATACAGCCATTGGGAAGAATATTCTATAGATGTGTATGTCTATCTTGTCAAATTTACCTGTATTTATTGTTGTTTAACTGGTTTGTTAATATTTTTGCTCAGATGAAATCTGGTGGTAGCAATGAGTTACGGAAGTCGCTCACTATGATTATATCTGTACCTACTTGTAACTTTATGTTGGCCATGTTTGCTTTATGAAAGCGTCTGTACCAATATTTGGTGCATGTATATCTACAGTTGTTATATTTTCTTGGTTGATTATTCTATTTATTGATATGTGATAACCATTTTTTCTTTTCTTTGCTAGAGATTGAACTCTGAGCATTGTATATGCCAGACAAGTAGTGTACTATGAAGCCATAATCACATTCAGGGACTGTAACATGAGGGGGCCGCTTGTTGGGGTTTTCTGTCCTGTCCAGTTCCCCACAGCCGGCAAGCCCCAAGAAAATCACTGAGAGATCTCAATAAGTTATAAAGCTGATTGGCCCATTAGGTCAAGCTACTTATTAGCTAACTCTCACATCTTGATTTACCTGTTTTTCTGATCCATGTGGCTCAGTACCTTTTTCAATGGGGCAGATCACATCCTGCTGCTTCGGTGATCTGGGCAGGAGTGGGAGGAATCAACTTCCTCCTCCCCAGAATTCTCCTGCTCTCCTTGCATCAAAGGACCATCTTTAGTTTTTCTTAATAATTTTGTTTTGTAATCAGCTTTGTCACCTATGGGAGTACCTAATTCTTTTTGCTTTCAGATTCTCTTTACTTTGACTATCAGTTTTTGTTACTTTCCATTTAGTCTCAGTATGTCTTTGTTAATGAGGCAAGTCATTTACAGATACAAGTAATTAGGCATTGAGAGTTGTTATTCTTTTAATTTCTTATAGCCAATCAGTGGCATTTAAAGTAGTGACTTAATACAATTTGCATTTAAGATTGTTATTGCAGCCGGGTGGTGGTGGCACATGTTTTTAATCCCAGCACTCGGGGGAGGCAGAGACAGGTGGATCTCTGTGAGTTGAGCTAGTTCCAGAACAGGCAGCAAAGCCACAGAGAAGCCTTGTCTCAAAAGGAAAAAAAATGTTGTTATTGCAAAGATATATACTTTTCTGTACCTTCTTTATCTTAGTCATTGCCTCATTTAAAAAGTTAATAGTGTTTGATTCTTCTTCCTAATTCTTATTTACCTGCTCTATCAAAATTTATTCTTTCTTAAGGATTCATGATTATTTTTTAAAAATTTCTATTATTTTAATTATGTATACTTGTATATATTTATGTATGGGTATGTGTTCGTGAGTGCAGATGCCTTTGGAAGTTAAAGAAGTGTAGGAGGAGGGCCCGCTTGTTCATCCCGGCTGCCTGCCTAGCTTACCCCCAAAATAACCACACAGAAACTATATTAATTAAATCACTGCTTGGCACATTAGGTCTAGCTTCTTATTAACTAACTCTTACATCTTAATTTAGCCCATTTCTATTAATCTGTGTATCGCCATGTGGTAGTGGCTTACTGGCAAAGCTCATCTATCTCCGGTGGCAGATCCATGGCATCTCCCTGATTCTGCCCTTCTCTCTCCCAGCATTCAGTTCTGTCTTCCATGCCTACCTAAGTTCTGCCCTATCAACAGGTCAAGGCAGCCTCTTTATTCATTAGCGGCAATCACAGCACACAGAGGGGACTCCCCACATCAAAGAGAGGTAGGGGATCCCTCTGGAATTGGAAGACAGGCAGTTGTGATCTACCTGATGTAGGTACTAGGAACTGAACTCAGGTCCTCTGTAAGAGCTTAGAGTTCTCAGACTCTGATGTAATCCATGGGTAACAGGAATCGCTGCTCACTGTGGAGGATGGGAGCAAATTCTGTCCTCATCCTCCATGCCTCACACTTCCTTCCACTAAAATTCAGTAGGACTGTGTCTAATTTGCTCTCTCTATGTGGCTTCTTCTGATGGGCATCTTCAATCCAGACACTGTGCCAGGCTATCTCTAGGTGTCTTAGGGATCCCTACTCCTGAACTTGTGATTTTCCATTTTTTTCAGTTCTGTAGAATAGCTCAGCCAAACAACGAGCCCCCTCTCAAGATGGCACCTGATTATTACACCCCAACATTCAGGGAGTGATGCAGTGGACTACTTCTCCCCTGTTAGCCTGCAATCCAGGAACACTTAGTGTCACACCAGATCTCCATGTTTGATTTAAGGCTCACAGGACTGTTACTTAGCTGCTACTTGGGCTACCTGGGCTCTAATGTTTATGCTTGGTTGCTGCTGCTTGTCAATTTCCCACCCTCTTGTTGGGGCTGCATCTGTTAACTGTTCCTTAGGTCTCTTTGCTTCACCTCTCTGTATTTCTGCCTCTTTCTGGATGTCTTTTCACCTCTTTCTTGATTCCTCATGCTCTCTTTCTGTCCTCATCATACAGACTCCCTACTGTTGCCCCAACTTCTTATTTTGGGAGTCCATAGGAAGGAAATGACTTGCTGCCTTACTACCGAACTCTGCCCTCTTCAGTGACTTTTCCTTTATGGTTGTATTCTCTCCTAACTGCTTTCTTAGGGAAATTCACATATTCTAAAAATTTTTATTTTTAACATATATGGCTCTATCAGGTGATTTCATAGATTTATGCCACCATCACTGTTGTCTAAGTTGAGAAAATTTCACTACCAGAAATAAACTCCCTACCATTTAATAGCATTCCCATCAGCGCCAATCCTCAGAACTCTATAGAGCCGCTACAGTTCTTTTCATTCATATAGCATTGCTTACTTCACATATTTCATCCAAGTGGAATTGTATTATGTTAATCTTCAGGGAGTAGATATGCACACTCTCTTTCCCTCTCCTTCCCTCCCTCCTCTCTTTCTAAGCAAATACTCTGTCACTGAGCTAAGCCCCGAGTCCCAGAATATCACGTCTTTTTATGGTCTAATAAAAATTCCATTTTGGGAATATGGTATATTTTTCATTTATCTATTCATTAGCTAATGAACATTTGAATTATTTTGTGCTTTTCAGTAATATGCTAGCTATTGCTATGAACCTTGCTATGTACATTTTTGCATGCAAATGTGTTTTCAGGCCAGGCGGTGGCTGTGCACACCTCTAATACCAGCACTTGGGAGGCAGAGGCAGGAGTATCTCTGTGAGTTTGAGGTCAGTCTGATCTACAGAGTGAGTTCCAGGACAGCCAGGGTTACAGAGAGAAATCCTATCTTGGAAAAAAAAAAACAAAACAAAAAACAAAAAAAGTATCTTCAGTTCTTTTGGGTGCATATCTATGAATGGAATTGCTAGGTCATCTGGTAATTTTCTGTTTAATGCTTTAACGATATGACAAATTGTTTGCCATGCTGACGTTCCATTTTGTCCACGTATCAGCAGTGGTACGGGCTCAAGTTTGGCAGAGATTTATCTTTCATTTTGGGATTTATAAATTTGGTATCCTATTGAGTCTTGGTATCGAGAACCTGGCTGTCTAAGGGTGAGGTGTGACGTGATGTACTCAGTTCTGCTGGCTATTGGCACTGCTATGTCTTATTCCAGCCATTTTATAGGAAAGGGGAGAATATGGGTAATGAAGGAATTAAGAGCATGATGTGTCTCATGATATGTCAAATCAGTATGTTGTTTCTTTCAAACAGAATCACTCAAGGAAGTGCAAGTTCAGGAAAAACTATGTGGCAATTCGTGATTTCTAACATGCAGAATGCCATAAAGATTCTTTTGGGAGGGATGGCCTTCACTTACCAAGGCCAGAAAATAGCCTTGGCTCACCAGATAACTGGTAATTGGGCCGGCAATAAACCTGAATAAATAAACCCTGAACTAGCTCTTATCTATCGGAGCTTTTTACATCCCTCCCCACATAATACCTCTTAGTAATATCCTGAGAATTACTGCTGTTATCAGATTGGAGACTCAACTAATTATCATCAGAATGTTTTCATCCAGTAACTGATGGAAGCAGATGCAGAGATTCATAACCAAGCACAGGACCTAGCTCTGGAAGTCCTCCTGAAGGAAGCAAGGAGGATTGTATGAGACAGGGGGTCTAGATCCTAATGGGGGAAACCCAAAGAAACCATTGACCTGAGCTCCTGGGAGCACATGAACTCTGGACCAACAGTTAGGGAGTCTGCCTGGTACCAACATAGGCCCTCTGCATACATGTAAAAATTGTGTGGCTTAGTGTAAGACTCCTAGCAGTGAGATCAGGACCTGATGCTGGTACTGAACTGGCTTCTGTAAACCTATTTCCCATAATGGATTACCTTGCCCAGCCTTGGTACAGTGATACGTTACTGCAGGTGGAGGAGCTCAGTCCTAACACAACTTGATGTGCCATGCTTTGTTCAAACCCAAAGGAGAGCTGCCTCTTTCTGAGTGGAGAGGGAGGAGGAGTGAATTGGGAGGGGGGTAAATGTGAGTTGGGGGAGGATATAGTAGGAGAGGAGGAAGGAAACTACAGTAAGTATTTAAAATAAATAAAAATGTGAGTAAAATAAAATTAAACTAAAAAAGTAAATGGTCTCAAAGGGAGTGACATTATTAGGAGGTGTGGCATTGTTTGAGGAGGTGTGGCTATGCTGGAGAAAGTAGGAAACATGTCACTGTGGGAGTGGACTTTTAGGTCTCCTAAGCTAAAGCTACTGTACCAGTGAGACATTCTACTTCCTGTTGCCTACATAATAATATGAAGCAGCTTCTTCTCCAGCACCATGTCTACCTGAGCACTGCTATGCTTCCTGCCATGGTGATAATGGATTGAACCTCTGAAATTGGAAGCAAACATCTCAGTTAAGTATTTTCCTTTATAGAGCCTCTGTGGTCATCGTGCCTTTTCACAGCAATAGAAACCCTAATTAAGACACTTACAAAGAAAGGAAGATATTTTATTGGGGCTGGCTTATAGTTTCTGAGGTTTTGTTCATTATAATCATGGCAGGAAGCATAGCAGTGCTCAGGCAGACATGGCGCTGGAGAAGGAGCTGAGAGTTCTACATCTTGATCTGCAGGCAGCAGATTGTGTTACTAGACTTAGTTTGAGCAGAAGAGACCTCAAAGCTTGCCTCCATAATGACACACTTCCTCCAATAAGGTCACACCACACCTATAAATTGGGCCATACTCGAGGGGCCGAACATTCATACACCTGAATCTTTGGGGACAATTTCTACTCAAACCACCACAGGAGCTATCGTCTCTATTGGCAGGAATATTCTAAGATGAGTGATTATTCTATCCTTCTTGAATTTTAAGAATAAATAATAGAATTTCTCTACAGAGAGATCAGAATACCATTTTAAGTTTGCTTTTACCCTTTTTTATTGTTTATTTTTCTTTCTGTTTTTTGTTTGTGTTTGTTTTTTGTTTGTTTGTTTGTTTTTTGATATAGGGTTTCTCTGTAGCTTTGCATCCTGTCCTGAAACTTGCTCTGTAAAACAGGCTGGCCTCGATCTCACAGAAATCTGCCTACCTCCCAAGTACTGGGATTAAAGGTGCACCTCACCACTATTTGGCCACCTTTTATTATAACCTTGTCCAGAACTCAGTTCATCTACTGTCTGCTGTTGTTCTTCATAGTTTTAATTTTGAAAGTGTTGTTTGACTTGCTCCTCAGTTTTTTCTTAAACAAAAAGATATCTTGTCCAGCTTCCCAAAATATAATTTGTCTACAGGCACTTTGGCAAGTTTCTTTGTCTTTTGAGGTGCTGGTTTCTCCAGCGGTAGTGTCTTCTCCCGAGGTGATTCTAGCTTCAATTATGTGACTAGCTATTCCCTAATCCTTCTTTAATGTTCTCCACACATTCTTCCTCCTCCTTTACAAACACTAATATTCCTCAGAAGGACTTGGTGGCATTTCCACAGCTCCGGTATGAGCCGTTTCTTTTTCCCAGCAGCCCAGTTAGATTACACCGAAAATAATCACACAGAAATTGTATTAATTAAATCACTGTTTGGCCCATTAGCTCTAACTTCTTATTGGCTTTTCTGATGTTGTCCGAATTTTAGTTTGTCCTTTAAGCCATTTCTTTGAGGAATTTTTGCATTTCCTCTTTAAGGGCCTCAAACATTCTCCTAAAGTTATTTTTTAGGTCATTTTCCTCTGCTTCATCTTTGTTTGGTTGTTCAAGTCTTGATGTTATAGGGTCAGTAAATTTTACCAGTGTTGTGGTATTCCTTGGGGTGTTGCATATGATCTTACCTTGTCTACTCATCTTTTTCTCTAATTGGTGCAGTTGGGACTGTCTGTGACTCTGGTGATCAATCTTCCAGGTATCAGAGTATTCAAGGCTCAGATGGTTGCTCCTTGTGTTTCAGTCAGTGACATGATTTCAGTTACCCCGTTGGTCATTCTATGTTCCTGGGGGTTGTTCAGCGCTCCCATAGTTAGCTATGCTACCATAAAGTTTACTGTCTCAGGCCTGCCATGACCTAGATTGCTGGCTCAGAATTGTTTCTCTAAATGTCCCTGTGAAGAACCCTGCCTTGGGATTGGTCCTGCAGAGGTCCTGGCTCAGGCCTAGTTTCTCAGAGGTCCCATACTGATACCTATATCTGTAGAGGTCTCTGGATCCTGCCCACTCCTGGAGATTCCAGGCTCATGCCTGGTCCTGCAGGGGTACTGGCTCAGGTCTATTCTCTCGAAGTTCCCAGACTCACATCTGGACCCTCAGAAGTCTCTGGTTCTTGCCTAAACTCTAATAGGTCCCAGACTCATGACTGAACCCACAGAGGTCTCTGGCTCTGGCCTTCTCCCTCAGTGGTTGTTCCTATGGAGTTTGATGTCTCAAGCCTGCTCTGGCCTAGGTCACTGCCTCAGGTCTGTTCCAGCCTAGGTCGCTGGCCCAGTCCTGCTTCTAGAGATGTTCCTAGTATCGATCCATTCCTTCTCCTGTGGAATTCACTGTCCCAGGCCAACTCTGGCCTAGGTTACTGACTCAGTCCTGCCCCTGTGAAGTTTTACCATCCAAGGCCCGCTCCAGCCCAGGTTGCTGGCTCACTCCTGCTCCTGTGGATTCCACTTCCTCATGCTTGCTCTAAATGTTTTTCTTGATTCCATAGACTGAATGCATAAGGTTCTTATGTTGTAACATAATACAGTTAAAAACTACCACTATGTAACTGATTTCTATAAAGAATAACTTAAAAAAAAAGATGGAGAACTTTCAGAGGGTCTGTGTGTCTCTTGACTATTGTTCCTGATAATATTTCACATTACCTACTTAAAGTTTAAGGTAGAAAATGTGGAAAGTCTACATCATCAAATCTTCACAAAAGTGTACCTGTGGGTACTTGACAGTAGTCATGACACTCTAACATTTCTTGAATATGTTTTTAGAGTACAGGTAGTTATTGAAAACAATTCTTTTACCCCCTAAGTTGTATTAAGCTTCTCTATTTAAGGCTGTCTTCTGTCTCTTATAGAAAACCATTTGGATTTAACAGTGAGAAAAAGAAACTTTGCACATTACTCATTGAGTAGCTCATTTTTTCTTTATTTCATACTCATTTAACAAGGATTGGGTTGGGATAGTATAGTCAGCAAAAATGAACAGACAAACAAGTCAAGGTTCCTGTCTAAAGCCACTCAGAAGCTGAATCCTATAAATTCCTTATTTTCTTTATTTCTGTCTTGATCGAATTTTCATTCAGTAGAGTGTTGTTCAGTTTTCATGAGTTTCTATTGTTTCTGTTGTTGTTGATATCCAACTTTAATCTGTGGTGATCTGATAAGATACAGGGTATTCTCTCAAAAATCTTATATCTGTCAAGATTTTATTTGTGTCCTCGTATGTGGTCAATTTTGGAGAACGTTCTATGACGTGCTGAGAAGGAGATATATTCTTTTGTATTTAGGTAAAATGTTCTGTGAATATATATTGGGTCCACTAATAGATTTAAGTATCTATTGGCTCTAGTATTTCACTATTTAGCTTTTGTCCAGATTACCTGTCCATTAATGAGAGTGAGATATTGATGTCTCCCAGTCTACATATGTGAGAGGCAATATGTGATTTAAGCTGAATTCATGGTTTTTTTTTTTATGAACTTGAGTTCCTTTATGTTTGGGGTATATGATGCTAAGAACTAAAATATCATCTTGATGAATTTTTCTTTTGATAAGTATGTGGTATCCTTCCCTATCTCTTCTAATTAGTTTTGGTTTGAAGTCTATTTTGTTAGATAATAAAATGGCTATACTAGCTTGTTTCTTCAGTTCATTCACTTGGAGTATCTTTTTCCAAACTTTTACCCTGAGGTAATGTCTATCCTTATGTTGATATTTTTTTCTTGAATGCAGCAGAAAGTTAGATCCTGTTTTCACATCCATTCTGTTAGTTCATGATTTTTTTTATTTTTAATTTTGGGAAATTGAGACCATTGATTTTGAGAGGTATCAATAACCAATGATGGTTGATTCTCATTATTTTGTTGGTGATATTGTTGTTTTGGGTGGTGGTCGTGACTTTCGTGTGTGTGTGTGTGTGTGTGTGTGTGTGTGCATGTGTGTTCTTGCTTCCATTCTGATTTTGCTGGTCTGAGATTATTTATTCCCTGTATTTTCATGATTTTAGTTAACTTCTTTAGGTAGGAGTTTTTTCTAGTATCTTCTTTATGGATGGATTTGCAGATAGATACTGCTTAAAAATATTTTACCATGGAATGTGTTATTTTCTTCAATGGTGATTGAAAGTATTCCTAGGTCTGAGCTGGCATCTGTGGTCTCTTAGAGTCTGAAGCACTTCTTTCCAGGCCCTTCTAGATTTTAGAGAAGTCAGGTGCAATTCTAATAGGTCTCCATATATATATATATATATATATTACTTGATCTTTTTCCCTTGTAACTCCTAATATTCTTTCTTTGTTCTGTATATTTAGTGTTTTGATTATTGTGTGGTGAGGGGACTTCCTTTTCTGATCCAATCTATTTGGTGTTCTGTACATTAATTTCTTGTACCTTGAACGGGATGTCCTTCTTTAGGTTAGGAAAATTTTATTCTATAATTTTGCTGAAAATATTTTCTGTGCTAGGTCATGCGTATCTTCTCTTTTCTCTGTTCCTATTATTGTTACATTTAATTTTTTCAGTGTCCCAGATGTTCTGGATGCTTTGTGTTGGGAGTTTTTTAGATTTAACATTTTCTTTAACAAATGTATTTATTTCCTCTATGTTTCTTCAATTTCTAATACTTTATTTCTATCTCTTGTATTCTATTTGTGTAGCCTGTCTCTGTAGTTCCTGTTTGAATTCCTGATTTTCTTCATTGCCAGAATTGCTTCAGTTTAGGTTTTCTTTATTGTTTCTATTTTTATTTTCAGAACTTAGATAGTTTTATTCATTTCTTTCCACTGTTTGTATTTTCCTATATTTTTAAAATGGGATTTATTTATTCATTTCTGTTGTTCGTGTTTTCCTGCATTACTTAAGGTGTTTATTCATTTCTGTCATAAAAGTAAATATGCTGGCCTGGCCTATCACCTGGGTACCCTGTCCTTTTAAAAGACAAACCCTGTCCACTCCAATCTCCTCCTTCCTGCCTCCAAAAAAGGGGATCTCAGGCCTTATCTCCAGCTCGCTCTCTCTCTCTCTCTCTCTCTCTCTCTCTCTCTCTCTCTCTTCTTAGTCTGTCTTCTGGAGAGGCAACTTCTGTGTTTTCTCCTCCCCCTCCATAACCCACTATAACCTCTATATCCAAGTTCTCATCTGTCTGTCACCTGCCATGGTCTCCCTCCTACTAGGGGTCCTGAGGCCTCGGGTCACCTAACGCCACTCCTTATGGGACTGGCCTTGGGTCACCTGTGTTATGAATGATAACAGTTTCTTCTTTAGTGATCTCTATCATTTTCACACAGGTTGTTTTAAGGTCTTTGTTGTGCTTCAGCTGTATTAAGATATTCAAGGCCTGCTCTGGTAGCATTGCTGGACTCTAGTGGAAACATATTTTCCTAGGGATTATTGTGTTTGTATACTGGCATCTAGACATCAGAGATTGGTAAGAATATAATTGCAGATGCTGATAAAATCTGGTTGATTTTGTTGGGTGAGTGTTTCCCCCCCCCCTTGGATTCCTTTTCCTCTCTTGTTTCAGAGTGTGGTAGCTGTGTCTTGCTTCGTAGGAATTTTTTTCTTCATCTCATAGTCTCTGGGTGTCCCAGGTAAAATGAGTTTTTGGACATTAGCAACTGACATTTAGGAAAGGGGATAGGCTAGGGGTTGAGGAAATCAGAGTGTTCCAAAAGGATCTGCTTATCTAGGCTCCTTGGAATTGGAGCAGAGAGTGGAGAGAGGTCATGCTGGAAGGTCTCCTATAGAGACAAGGCTGAGACTAGAGGATTGAACATGGAGGAATGTGTTCTCCCGCAAAACTGGGAATGAGACTGGGGATTGAGAGAACGGTAAGGATCTGTAGTCAGTTTACCTGTTTCCGTGATCTTCTTAGCTGGTGTGTTCACAAGGAATCCCTGCTGGTTTTGGAGACTGGGATAATGGGATAAATTGGCGAACGGAAGGTTGAAGGAACTTTGTGATTCTTTGGAGATGGGGTCAGAGAAGAAAGGGAGAGCCCAACAGGTGGTCTACAGAGCAGGGAATGAGACTGACAGACATGGAAGAACAGGAGAGGTGAATAGCTGCAGTCAGCCAACCTGCTTCCCTGGCAGGCCTAGCCTGTGGATTATCAGGGTGTACTTGCTGGAGTTGGGGGCTGGGAGGGTTGTTAGAAAGGAAAGGTCTGTGGGAGCCCCAAGGAATGAGGGCATTGGGGCAGGGAAGGCTTCAGCAGGTTTTCTGTAGCAGAGCTAGGAATAAGACTGGGGATTGGATCTGGAAGAACAGAGAGAGTCCACCTGCTTCCCTGGAAGGCTTGGTCTGTGAAGTTAGAACTTGTCTAGAAGTTAGACTCCCTGCGGATTTGCAAGGCATCTGCATTCTCCTGCATCCCCCTGTTTAAGTCTGGGTAATTAACAAGAGCTTTTAATTAACAAGTATTCAATTAATGTGAGCCATAAAGAATGAAATTATATCATTTTCAGGAAAATAGATGCTAAGTAAAATAAGCCATTTCCATAAAAACAGATAGCATCCCTTTTCTGTCTTCTTTGGAATCTGAGTCTAACAAAAGCATATGAAATTAAAAGGGGGACCATTGCAGGAAGGGGAGATTGGACGAAATATAAAAGTAATGGGGGACTCTAGCAAACAAGGAGACTGAGTCCTGTGTCCTGTATGATTTTTGTTGTTTGTTTGTTTTTTAAAAAAGCCGTTATTTTTTTCAAGTTTGCAAACTTGGTATCTCTGCCTGTCCAATGTATTTGAATAACTAAAGAGCTCAGACCTCAATTAGAATTGGGTTTTTATAGTAGTAAAGGTGGGGGTGAGGGGCTTCTGAAGTTCAAGACCTCTGATTGGCTGACATTTGCCTAAGGGCTGTCCTGGTGAATGTGTACCCATAGGTGATCCTATCTACAGTGATTGGAATGTTAGGCATTTCCTATGAGTGGTCTGTTTTGGGGCAGTGGTCAGGTAATCTCAGTTTATGATTCCTCCTGCAACCAGGTATTGCCTCAGGGTAAACTACGGAGACTCTGGCCTCTTACTAAGTTTATGGATGGCTGAGTTCTGCTCTGGCAGGTGATAATAGCTGGAAGTAAAGAACTTTCTTTGGGTGACCTGCCCATACTTAGCTGGCCCCCACGGTATGGAAGTGCTATTATGAATTAACTTTGAGCAATATTAATATGTGCAAATAAAAAAAATGAAAAGAGGGGTTGGAGAGATGGTTCAGGAATAAAAGGCACAGACTGCTGTTCCAGAAGACCCAGGTTTGAATCTCAGAACATAAATGTTGATTCCTAACCATCCATAACTTCATTTCCCAGGGTTCCAACATTGTCTTCTGGCCTCTGAAGGCACTGTGTACAGACATACATGAAGTTTCTGCACCCCGATAAACCTTTGCACTGACGCAATAATCCAAATCAATCTTAATTAGAAAAGGAACAGGTTTAATGGATACCAATGCTCCTGGGTAGCCTTCTAGCCACCCAGTGAGCTGACAGGACAGGAAGAAAACCACGTTTGGTCTCTGGTGTACACTTTAAATACCCTGTGGGAGTGGTCTTCAGCATCTCTGGGTCATCATTTGGTGGGCTTTCTCAGAGGTGGAGTCTGGACTTGAGGCAAGTCCCAGGGGAGGGAGCTTGGGATGAAACTTCCACTCAAACATTCCAGACTCTTTGGATATATGGATGCCAGTGGCTGGGGTGACATTTCCAACCAAACAATACATACAGGCAAGACATCCAAACACGTGAAAATAATGAATCTCTAAGACAATGAAAAGTATACTTGTGACATGCATACACAATTTTGAGTTTAAATAATAATTCAAAGTGAAAATGGTCCTAAAATTATACTTTTTATTTGTATCTTTTTAATGTCTTTTTAAAGCAGTCTATATTTTTGAGTGAATGTTGAAATGTTTTACTCATCTAGTGGTTAGTATCTTATGGTAGGAGTAAGACATCACAGTGTTCAGTGAACGATTAAGTGTAAAAATAAGATTCTGTGCATTTTATAATGCTAGAAAACAGGATTTGGACATTTTCATCATGTCTACTGGGGCTGTAGCTCACCTGGTTCTTTGCTTGCCTACCATGCATGAAACTTTGAGTCTGCTTTTCAGCACTGTGGATGGTAGCACATGGTAGAAGAAAATGAAATGCAACTGAATGATATCTGTTAATTTTGTGTCCTAAAATGCTACAAAATATTTTTTGGTTATAAATTTTTCGATGGAGTCTTTTCATATTTTCTACATATTGCAGTATATCATCTGACAGCATAGACAGCTCATCTGCTTCTTTCAAAAATGAA
The DNA here is from genome assembly GCF_982192425.1 of Myodes glareolus. Classification (NCBI taxonomy): domain Eukaryota; kingdom Metazoa; phylum Chordata; class Mammalia; order Rodentia; family Cricetidae; genus Myodes; species Myodes glareolus. Next base: position 147,783,538 of record NC_142053.1, on the reverse strand, counting down.
TGCATTTTATGTATTTCTCTTATCTGATTGCTTGTGCTAACATTTTTAGAACTGATTTGAAAAAGGTAAAAATTTTTTTAAGTTTTCTTCATTATTGAGAATTTCATACATGTATACAATAAAATATTATTGTTATCTGTCCCCCATTTTCTTCCTCTAACTCTCTCCATGTCTTACACAACATGGTTCCCAATTACTTCATATCATTTGTGTACATGTGATAACCATTACAGGGTGTGGGGCCATCCACTGAAGCACTGAAAAACTATCAGTAACCATAACCTCAAATGAGAAGAAAACTTTAAATTAAAAATAAAGGTGCTTAAAGTTGACATTCTTGCTATATACCAGACCTTAGAGGTCAAACTTCCATTTGTTACTGAATATGATGTTAGTGGTGCACTTTCTACAAACGGCATTTATGTTGAGGAACTTTCCTTTGTTGAATATTTTTATCATGAATGGGAACTGAAAGTTGTCAAGCATCTTGAGATGACTGTGTCATTTTTGTCTTACATTCTGTTCATTTGGTGTGTCAAATTGACTGATAAACATGTAATATTTCATCCCTAAAATAAATTGCACCCCACCATAGTGTGTAATCTTTAGGATGGACTGTGGAATTCAGTCTGTTAGTATTTTATTGAGGACATTTGCATCTACATCATTAGTGTTCTTGGACTCTAGTATTCTTTTTAAATCCCGTTCACTTAGTTACTTATTTTGTGGTAGAGTGATATACACACACACACACATGAAGATCAAAGGGCAGCTACAGGAGTCAATTCTCTTCTACTATGTATACTCCAGAAATCTAAGCAAGGTCCTAGGACTTGGTGGCAGCCTTCTCCACCTGGTGAGCCATCTCACCAGTTCTAGGTATTTTTCTTATGGTATGTGTCAAGCTAATCAGAGTATTTTCTTTGGTACCAGCATTATGCCAACATCATAAAATGAGTTTACGTAGATTCCCTCTACTGACATTTAGAGACAGAATTTAAGAACTGGACCTGATTCTCTTTTAATTTTTTATGTGGGTACACTAGTGCATGTGCATTTGTGCATATGTAAGTGTGGTGCATGTATGTTTGGTATATCTACATATTGGCGAATCAATCCCACACCAGTTATGTTTTAAGGGGTTATTTATTTTGGGGGGTAAAACTTACATACACCATAAACCATCAGGAAGGGAGCCTAGTCGCTGGAGCAGGAGCCGGGAGCAGGAGCCTGGAGCAGGAGCAGGGAGCAAGCACCGGAACCAGGAGCCGGAACCAAGAGAGCCTGATCCGGATCTGCTTCTCTTTTTAAATACCAACCCCAGTGGGCTGGTATTTCAGCAGCTATTGGCTGACGGAGCGGAAGTCGCTCCCCACTGCTCTGTGGGCTTGTATTTCAGCGACTATTGGTTGAGGCAGCGGAAGTTACTCCCACAACACCTCCCCCTTTTGTTTAAGTAAGAGAGTTCTAAGCCTACTACGAAATTATATACAGTAAGTACAAACCTACACAATTATATACAATAAATACAAATATCCTATTCTAACTAGCTTAAGTCTTGTATAAGAAATAACTTGGCCATGTCATGAAAGGAAAGTAACTATGTTTATATAATCTTCAATCCCATCAAAGATCTGAGAAGGGAAATAATGTTACCTAAGTAATTAAGAAGTGCAATCAAACTTCCAGAACATGTAATAAATCACAGAGACAACTGGCTACCTGGGCAAATACCCAAAATCACGTTTGCAGCGTTGAAGCAACCAACTTTGGCTAAGGCCTAACGTAACTGACATACCATTTTCAAAGGCAAGGAACTTTTCAAAACTATCTTATCCTGTCTTGGCAGGATATGACAGTCCTGTTTTATCCATTTACGGATACTCTGTAACTCTGTCAGTAGTTGAGGTATGGGCATTTCTTTACCCAAAGACCAGTTCTGCCAAGAAGAAAGGCTCCAGGTGGAGTGTCTTTGGTGCTCAACATTCTCTCGGGAATAGATCAGTGTTGCCAGGAGCGATTGTGTCTCCCTACCACAGAACTCTGAGTTAGATTAAAGGCCATTTTCTACAGCTCTTTGAAGAGGTTGAAGATTGTCTATCTATACTGAATATAATCTCTATGTATCTAAAGAACCTGATTAGTCTAATTATAAATGACAAACTTAGATGACTATTGATCTATATTATTCTCAATATCTATCTAACTTAAAGACTGAAATAGTGAACAACTGTGCAATAAATGGGGACAATATGACCTCCAAATATAAACAATGTGAAAGTATACATTGCAATATGGTAAATATATATATCAATACATAAACAATACATAAGTATCTTAATCAGAGGTAGAAGTGTACAATGCAATATGGTAAAATATACATATATCAATACAATATATATATATATATGTCAATACATAAAAATGTTTTAAACAGAGGTAGAAGCATGCATGCATAAAATAGTCAACATAATTTAACTTTGTATCAATATATAAGAATCAATACCAATATATTTGTCTAAAAATAATAACTCACAAGTACAAAGCTATTATCCCATAATCCAATTATCCCTCTTTTTTTTTAAGGATTCCTGCGCTTATAAAATTCCTCCCCCAACCCTCAACCCTATACTAATTATAACCAACCCCTAAATGATGTCCCTAAACCCAAGGACATACTTTACTGGGAGAGGGGACGTCGTTCTCTAGAATTACTTCCAGCTGTCATGGGGGTGACGTTCTTTCTGGGGGATCCTGTGAAAGCAAAATGATGGTTAAATTTCAAGATCAATGTCTTTTAAAATTGCAAATAGTCTCTGAGTATTTTGTGGAGGACTGGCCAGAATGTTGTACAAGATGTGCATCATTTCAGCTAACCACGTTGGAATCGTCTTGTGCAGCTGGTACCCAAAACAGGTCTTGTAGTAGCGCTATCAGTATCATGACATCATCTCAACCAGGTGGAGTTGTTGTTATGGGGCCCTATCTTCTTCCTGGAAACTTCAAATGTCACTGCAGGAAAAACTTATTGTTCATTGTGGAAAACTTAAACATTAATCATATATATTAATCATATATTAATATCATATATTATATGATTATAACAATATATAATCATATATTAATCATATAGACATATACAGACATACATATATTCAATAAAAAGCATGATAGATATATTTAATGAAAGGTATGATAGATATGAAGAAAAGTAAAGATGTTTTCTAAACTCATATTCCTTTCTGTCCCATATCATGGCTCTTGACATGACACAGAAACTCCAGAAACTCTGAGTTTTTCTTTTAACAACAGGCTTGGAATTAGAGAGGGACTGAGCCAGAGTCCAACTCTAAAACCAGCTCTATAAATTTAAAAATATGATTTAGTATATTTTACTTATAGAACCTGTTCAGTTTTCTTGATAGTCCTTATTGGGCCATTATTTTCCATCTGTCAGTATTCAGATATCCAGGGTCCCTTGAACTTTTCAAAAATCAGTGTTTTCCTGTGGAGATAAGAACAGAACCCTGCCCCCATTCTATATGTTTTTCTTACCAATTGTATGAATATCATCATTGTGGATGAGCTGTCATTTCTCCTTTCCAAGAGGTTTCTCCTCTTCAAATCGAACCTTTATTAATTTTGATGGTATCCACAATTTTTCTTCTCCTGTGGAAACAAGAGCAAAACCCCTTCCCCAACGTAGTACATCTCCTGGCCTTTATTGAGAGGTCAGCACGTCTTTGAAATAAACAGGTTGGTTTAGTTCAGAAGTTTTTTCCATTATCCAATGCCTCTCTGCTGCTGTTGTTCCTTTCTCATTAGCATTAAGAAAATTCAAGGTTAATAAAGCATTATGCAATCTATTTCTGGGGGTATCTTTCGTCCCTTTCTGTTTGTTTAGCATATTCTTTATAGTACGATTTGATCTTTCTATGACTGCTTGACCTGTAGGATTGTATGGTATACCTGTAACATGCTTAATATTATAATAAGCAAAAAATCGTTTCATTTTCCTAGCTACATAAGCTGGACCATTATCTGTTTTTATTTGTGCAGGTATACCCATAATGGCCATAACTTCTAATAAATGTGTGATTACTGAGTCAGCTTTTTCTGAGCTTAAAGCAGTTGCCCACTGAAAGCCTGAATAAGTGTCAATGGTGTGATGTACATATTTTAATTTGCCAAATTCTAGAAAGTGAAACACATCCATCTGCCAAATTTCATTCCTTTTAATACCCTTTGGATTAATCCCTGCAGGCAATGGTGTTTGGTTATAAAAAGAGCAAGTAGGGCATTTCTTTACAATCTCCTTAGCTTGTTGTCATGTAATAGAAAACTCTTTTTTCAAGCCTTTGCTATTGACATGATGTTTTTTATGAAATTCAGATGCCTCCAGCACACTACCAATCAATAATTGATCAATATCTGCATTACCTTGTTCTAGAGGATCTGGCAGACCCGTATGGGATCAAATATGGGTCATATACATAGGGCAGAGCCTGTTTCTGATCATGTTTTGTACCTGGATAAGCAATGAGGTCAGTTCTGTATCATCAGGTATAAATTCAGCAGTTTCAATATGCAAAATAACTCTTTCTGCATATTGTGAGTCAGTAATTATATTAAGAGGTTCTTTAAAATCCCTAAGCACCATAAGGATGGCATATAATTCTGCCTTCTGGACAGAACATAAGGACATTGTTCCACTTTACTCAATTCTTCTGATTTGTAACCTGCTTTCCCTGATTTATTAGCATCGGTATAAAATGTATGGGCTCCGGTATTGGAGCATCACGGACAATTCGAGGGAGGATCCAAGAAGTTCTCTTTATAAAGTTAAATCTCTTGCTTTTTGGGTAATTGTTATTGATTTCTCCCAAAAAAATTAGCACAAGCTCTTTGCCATGGTCCATTGTCTTCCCACAACTTTTTTATCTCATCAGCAGTGAAAGGCACTATAATTTCTGCTGGGTCTATACCTGCTAATTGACGAAGTCTCGATTTTCCTTTTATAATCAATTCAGAGACTTTTTCCACATAAGTTTTTAATTTTTTACTTGGTTTGTGTGGTAAAAAGATCCATTCTAAAATAGTATCTTCCCTCTGCATTAAAAGTCCTGTAGGAGAAATTCTGGAAGGTAATATAACTAGAATGCAACTAAGATTTGGATCGACCCTATCTACATGTGCCTCCTGTAATTTTTCCTCAACCATCATCAGTTCCTTTTCTGCTTCAGCTGTTAACTCTCTGGGACTATTCAGATCTTTGTCACCATCTAAGGTTTTGTTTAAATGAATTATTAGATCAGGTGTTATCCCAACAGCTGGTCATAGACTGGAAATGTCTCCCAATAATCTTTGAAAGTCATTAAGAGTTCATAACCGGTCTCTCCTGATTTGTGCCTTTTGAGTCTTAATTCTTTGTAAGCCTATTTTATAACCTAAATAATTAACAGAATCTCCTCTCTGAATTTTTTCAGGAGCAATTTGCAATCCCCATTTAGGTAATACTAGTTTTACTTCTTCAAACAGCCTTTCTAAGGTATCTTTGTTTTGATCAGATATCAGGATATCATCCATATAGTGGTATATTATGGACTTAGGAAATTGTTTGCATATAATTTTCAATGGTTGGCTTAGAAAATATTGGCACAGGGTGGGAGAGTTCAACATTCCCTGTGGGAGGACGGTCCACTGGTACCTCCTTGCAGGCTGAGAGTTATTATAGGTAGGCACTGTGAAGGCAAACTTTTCTCTATCTTTTTCTTGGAATGGTATAGTGAAGAAACAATCTTTCAGATCAATAACTAAAAGAGGCCATCCCTTTGGTAACAGGGAGGGCAGAGGAATTCCAGATTGCAGAGGGCCCATAGGTTGAATAACCTTGTTGATAGCTCTAAGATCTGTCACCATTCTCCATTTACCAGATTTTTTCTTAACAACAAACACAGGAGAGTTCCAAGGGCTGGTAGATTCTTCTATATGTCCAGCATCTAATTGCTCTTGTACCAGCTGTTCTAAAGCCTGTAACTTTTCCTCAGCTAAAGGCCACTGTTTAGTCCATATTGGTTTCTCAGTCAACCATTGTAGAGGCATGGCTGTTGGTACCTCTGAAGGGCCATCAATTGTGTTGTGTTCTTGTACAGCTCTAACGGCTGGTTTTCACCATCTGTAATATCTTGTAATATTGTCCTCAGAAATATTATGTCCTGGAAGCAGCAGGAATGTTAATTTGGGTGTTCCATTGCTGCAATAGGTCACGGCCCCATAAATTCACTGCAATATTTGCTACATATAGCCTTAGTTTTCCTATTTGTCCATCTGGACCTATACAATTGACCCATCTCGTGCTTTGTCTTACTCGAGATAGGGTTCCAATTCCTAAGAACTGAATATCTACCAACTGAAGAGGCCAATGCGGATGCCAAGACTCTGGTGTAATGATACTTACATCCGCACCTGTGTCCAGTAAGCCAGTAATAAATTTGCCATTTACACACACTCTTAGCCGTGGTCTTTGTTTATTTATAGAAGTCCGCCAGAATATTCGTTTACTTTGTCCTCTTAGATTTCTTGATTCATTCACCACATTTAACTCATCCTTCAGGCCGTTATTGCTTTTAACAGCAGGCATGGGGAATTCTAATTTCCCTGAAGAGGCATGTTCTCTGCAGTGATCGGAAATGACTGGACCACATTTGCCATGGGGGCCTTCGAGAGGCCCCCTATTGAGTTTCCCGAAGGCAACGGGTTGCCCTGTTTATCTCTTGTTGACCTACACTCATTCGTCCAATGCCTGCCCTTTCCACATCTCCTACATAAACCTGAAGGCTGAGTCCTCCTATTCCTGTTATTTCTAGAAGAGGCATTATTCCTTGAATTCCATTGTCTGCAGTCCCTTTTCATGTGTCCCATTTTGCCACAATGAAAGCATTTTGTAATCTGATGTCTCCTTTTACCTTTGGAAATTGCTTCTTGTACCCATGTTTCATTGCCATAATCAAATATATCAACATTCATTGTATGTAAAACCCATTCGTCCAAAGGCGCTGATCTGAGCTTAAAAGGCCCCAGGATCCTTTTGCATTCTACATTGGCATTCTCATATGCCAAAGACTCAATTACTATATTTCTTGCTTCTGGATCAGGTATCCCTATTTGTACAGCCTTAGTTAGTCATTGCAAAAAGTCACTAAAGGGTTCTCTCTGACCCTGTTTGACCCTGACATACGATTCTACTCTCTGACCTGAGTCTTGAACCCTGTCCCAGGCCCTTAGAGTTGCTGTAGCACATATGGATAAAATGTTTTCATCATAAAGAGCTTGTTCCAGAGGATCAGAGTAAGGTCCTTCCCCTAGAATTTGATCTAGAGAAACCTCAATTCCTTTAGCTGATTCTTGTTGTTGTAAAAGTCTGGCCTCTTGTTTGAATAGGCATTTGAAATGCCATAAAGGTTCGTTCTCAAGGACAGCTGATGTGAGCTGGTTCCAATCTTGAGGGGTGGCCCTGTTGCTCAGAGCCCAGGATTTTAACATCTCCCTAACAAAGGATGAATGTAGTCCATAATTCACAATTGCTTGTTTAAATTCTTTCAGATCATTCATACGTATAGGCTCCCATGTATGTTCTTTAATGACCTTAGGGGTTTTGGAGCCAGTTATCTTTTCTGATGTTATTACTGAAAAGGCAGGTATAACTCTATGTAGACTGAGAGTTTTTTGAGGTGAAGGTTGCCTTTCTACCTTTTGCTCCTGTTCATCAGAGTCTATGATTTCCTCAATCTTATTAAATCTGCTCACCATTGTCTTCCGTAAGTCCTGAATCTCCTGTCCAGTATTATGCTCCAAAGCCTTTATTAACGATTCTAAGGCATGGAGCTTGTCCGTCAGAGACACTATTTCCTCCTTGGTCACAATCACCTTCATTGATAATTCCAAGGCATGGAGCTTGTCCGTTAGAGATACGATATCCTCCTTGGACATAATCTTCATGGCATGTACTGTGCCTTCTTGTATGGAAATCCTGTCAATTAATCCATCATACCCTTTTGATAAAGTCTGATTTTCACATTCAATGGTTATAATCCTCTCAGCTAATGTTTCAGCACTTACAGTCATGGACTGGAGGTTATGAGTCATTTTGGTTGTCCCCTCCTCCAGAGCAGTGAAGCTCCCTTCTAAAGAAGCAATATCAGACTGTACCTTCTTGATATTTTGGTCAGTCGACCGAGTCATATCAAACAAAGATCTAGTCTCCTCCTTGAAATCTCCAAACTCTGATCTAGTTTCTTCCTTGGAATCTCCAAACTCTTTTTTGAGGAGGTTGGTATCAGTCTGAATTGTTCTTAAGGTTTTAATCTCTGTCCTCAGCATTGTAGATTCAGTCTGTAAGGACTGTATCTTTCTTATAAAATAGCCAAACACCAGAAAAGCAATAGATCCCAGGAATAACAAAGTAAGAGGAATATCTGAGACATCCTTCAGAATATCCTCCATAGCACAATTAAAAAAACCATTGAACTTTTGGATAGTAATATTTTCTGACATTTTCAATCAAAGGAAATTGTACTTGTATGTATGTATGTATTTATTTATTTTCAACCGAAAAGAAAAATCTTACCTGTAATGACCGTTGCCTGCCAGTAGGAGGTGGGGCACACCTGAATCCACATGGCAGTGGTGTTGATTCAGGAAGTAAACTCTAGAATATATACACTCAAATCCAGAGGTTAAATCCACAGATCACAAAAGGTCAGAGAGCTTCTAGTGGCCAACAAACAAGGCAATAAACAAGGCCCTGCTGCTCTGTTCAACCGGATGCAGAGGGTCGTGACACAGCCACTGCGCTGTTGCTAAAGAGGCCTAGTGCTTTGGGCCCTGTGCCCCTGTGCTGGGATTAGGGGTCAAGCTGCTTGCAGCACTCCTAATCAGTTATGGCGGATGGCAGGGGTTTCAAACAGCTTGCTGGAACTTCAAAGGGAGCTTGCGCTGTGAGCTCTTTGACTCACGTTGCAAGGAAAAATTTAAAAATCCATGCCGAACAGGGCAAAGTAAGCCGGCAGAGACTGTCCGGACCTGTGTATCCTGGGAGGCCGAGCTGGGGGTGGGGGGTTGGGGCGGTTCTTAAACCAAACGTTGGGCGTCAATTATCAGCGAATCAATCCCACACCAGTTATGTTTTAAGGGGTTATTTATTTTGGGGGGTAAAACTTACATACACCATAAACCAACAGGAAGGGAACCTAGTCGCTGGAGCAGGAGCCGGGAGCAGGAGCCTGGAGCAGGAGCCGGGAGCAAGCACCGGAACTAGGAGCTGGAACCAAGAGAGCCTGATCCGGATCTGCTTCTCTTTTTAAAAGAGAAATATACCACACCCCAGTGGGCTGGTATTTCAGCAGCTATTGGCTGACAGAGCGGAAGTTGCTCCCTGCTGCACTGTGGGCTTGTATTTCAGCGACTATTGGTTGAGGCAGCGGAAGTTACTCCCACAACATCTACATGTGTGTATAGTCCTGAAGGCCAGAGGTTGATGTCTCTATCTCTTTGTTCCTTAGCTTTATTCCACTGAGGCAAGCTCTTTCACTGAACCTGCAGGTTGAAATTATGGCTAGAAAGCCACAGTGGTCCTCCCATCTCCACCCATAAAACAGTAGGGTTGCAGGTCTGAACTGCAGCCACACTGCAGTCAGAAACGTCAGATTTCTCCGATCTAAACTCAGGTCCTCATGTTTGAGCAACAAGTACTACTTACTGAACCATCTTTCTCAACACTTAATTTCTATTTGAACATGCAAGAGAATTCATCAATAGAGTTGAATCACTGGTCCATTTGCCCCAGTAAGTTGTATGTTTCTAGGATATATTGATTTCTTTTCACTTTTCCAATGTCTTAATAATAGGCCTTTATGTTCCTTTTTTATTACTAACACACATACTATAATTTCTCCTTTTCCATCTTATTCTCTCTCTCTGTGTGTGTGTGTGTGTGTGTGTGTGTGTGTGGGTGTGTGTGTGTGTGAGCTGATGTGGAATGGGATACATGCAAGTCCCATTTGAAGGTCAGAGTCATATTTGCTGCATGAGTCGTCTCTTTCCACTTTTACATGGCTTCCAGAAATTGAACTCAAATTAGCCAGGATCTTGAGACAATCTCTCTACGTGCTGAGTCATCTCACAGGCCCCATTATTCTATTTATTTCCTTAAAGGAGTAATTGAGTATTCCTTCTAATGGTTTGATTAGCTAAATTGATTTACGATTTTTTTAAAAATTTATTTTATGTTAACATATAATGTAATTTACTTTCTTATCATATTCTATTTAGATATGTCACAATTTTTCCTTATTCATTCATTTCTTATTCATTCCCCTCTCGCACAATCGTCCCCCATGATTTAACTTTTTGTTTGTTTGTTTTTTTCTTGTTACTGTTTTGGGTTTTTGAGACAAGTTTTCTCTGTGTAATCCTCCTAGTTGATCTGGAACTCACTCTGAAGAACAGGATGGCCTTGAACTCACAGAGATCTGCCTGCCTCTCCCTCCAAAATGTTGGGATTAAGAAGCATGAGCCACCACTGCTAAGCTTTATTTATCTGTTTTTAAAACCAACTTTCAGTGATACTTTCTCTACTTTCTCTGCTTCCTCTGTGCTGGAATTACAGCAGGTGCCATTGTATCCAACATAAAGTGAATTCTTTTTCAAATAATTTGCTTGTATTTTATGTGCATTGGTGTTTTGGCTACATGTATGTCTGTGTGAGAATGTCGCATCCCCTGCAACTGAAGTGACAGATGGTTGTGAGCTGCCATGTTGGTGCTGGAAATTGAACCAGGGTCCTATGGAAGAGCAGCCAGTGCTCTTAACTGCTGAGCCATCTCTCCAGCCTCATAAAGTGAATTCTTACATAGAGCATGTAAGAATCTTGGAAATTTTTTATCTATTCATTTACTCTATTTTTAGCCCTCAAACACTCATAATAAAATCATAAATAAAGTGGGAGAAAAATATGTAGCATGAGGAGCTGGCTTGTTGGGGTTTCTGTCCCACCCGGTACCCCACAACCGGCAAGCCCCAAAGAGAAATCACACACAGGACAGGACTCCATAACATTATAAACTGATTGGCCTTTAGCTCTGGCTACTTATTAGCTCTTAAAACACTTATTACCCCATTATCCTTATCTACATTAGCCACATGGCTCAGTACCTTTTCTACCTGGGCAGCTCACATGTTGCCTCTTTGATGATCTGGGCAGGAGTGGCAGAGGGAGCTTCCTGCTTCCCAAAATTCTCCTGTTCTCATTGCATCACCTCTACTTCCTGTCTCGTTTTCCCAACTATACTTCGTGCCTGGCCAATCAGCATTTATTTAAAATATGGTTGACAGATTACAGACAATGCTCCCGATAAAAAGTCTGTTTCCTCCTTTTAATAACTCGTTTTACTGTCCCTTCATTTTGATTTTGTTTTGTTTAGTTAGGACAGTGTTTTATGCTAGCTCACACTGGATTTAAGCTCCTTACAGATCTTGAACTCCTTATCCTCTTGTTTCTACCTCCGAAGTTTAGAAGCCAAAGTACTCTGAGGCCAAGTACATCCCCTCCTGTGCTTCCTGTGACATGTCATGTCTCTTGTATTGTTTATTGTTGACTCCATACTTAGTTGATGTGCTCTCATGGTGAGATAACACCTAGCTCTTATTCCCCATGGTTTCCACTTGACCAGCGCCACCTTGAAAGGCGACCCATGCTCTGAGAGATGGCCCTAATTCCATACAAATGCAGGCAGCACTAAATGGACTTTGTGTGTTTAAAAAGAGAGAGAGTATGAGAGAGGTTTGGGGGGTAATGACAGGGGCGATGTAAGGAATCAGAGAGGATGGAATGGGTACAGATTTGATTAAAACATATTCTATATAAAGAAAGAGAAATGAATCAGTGGCTAATAGCATTTGCTGTTCCTGCAGAGGTCCTGGGTCTGGTTCAATAACCACATTTTTAAAACAAGTCTTTAAAAATATATTTGTACATAAAATTTCATACAATAAAAAATGTTAGTACCATGGTGTTAGTTAGCTGAAAACAAAGTTGTGAGACCTGTAAACTGTGAACTCTTTGTTCATCATCCCACTACTATATTATTCAATCAATAGTTCTGTCTCAGAACTTCTTATACTGTGAGCAAAGCACATGACTGTTTTCTTTCCCTCCAGATCACCATATCTGTTGTTTGCTTTCTGCCCTTCTGTATTAACTTCAGACATAACTGCCCAATGCCTACCTTTGCACAAACATCCTTCTGAAATCTCAGTTGCTATTGCATTAAAACAATTCACTAATTATGTAAAATTATGCATTTTAACACCATGGAATCTTCCTAATAGCAAAAAGGAAAGTATTTCTCTACTTTGATAGAACATTTACATTTCTCTAAAAATTGTGGATAGACATGCAGGCAGGCCACACCACCACCACTGTCACTCACTGGACTCTGTTTCCACAAGACCCACTCCGCTGCCCACCCCCACCCACCCCATCATCCTCCCCTTGGTCAACCATCTCCTGTATCAGCAGCAGCCCCTATAGGCACAAATGCCAACTACACTATTTGGAAGAACAGATGGGTAAATGGATAAACACCAGTGTAAGAATACATGCAACAACATGAAGGGCAAAATGGCACCAACCGGAACCCAGTATTCCTACTACAGCAAGACCTGAACACCCCGATGCAGATGAATCAGAAGGAAATAACATTAAAAATAACTTTATAAAGATGATAGAGGCCCTTACAAAGAAAATAAAAAATTCTCTTAAAGAAATTGAGGAAAAGAAAAACAAAATGTTGGAAGAAATAAATAAATCCTTTAAAGAACACCAAGAAAGTCAAGAAGGAAAAAATAATCAAACAGGTGAAGAAAGCAGTTCAAGACTTGAAAACTAAAATATAGGTAATTTAAAAAAACACAAGCCAAAGGAAGTGTGGAAATGGAAAATCTGGGTAAATCAACAGAAACTGTAGATGCAAATATCTCTAGTAGAACACAAGAGATGGAAGAGAGAATCTCAGGTGTTGAAGAAACAATGAAGAAATAGATTCACTGGTCAAAGAAAATGGTAAATCCTAAACATTCTTAACACAAAACATCTTGAAATCTGGTACACCATGAAAAGACGAAACCAAGAATAATAGGGATAGAAGAAGGAAAGCAATTCCAATTTAAGAGCAGAGAAAATACATTCAACAAAGTCATACGTGAAAACTTTTCAAACCTAAAGAATGATGTGCATATGAAGGTATAAGAAGCTTACAGAACATCAAATAGACTGGACCAAAACTAAAAACGTTCCTCACCACCTAATAATCAAAGCACTAAACATGTAAAATAAAGAAAGAGAATTAAGAGCTGCAAAGGAAAAAGGCCAAGTAACATATAAAGGCAGATCTATCTACACTCAACTTCTCAATGGAAATTCTTAAAACCAAAAGTTGCTGGACAAATGTGCTGTAGATACTAAGAGATCATGGATGACAACCCAGGCTACTATACCCAGCAAAGTTTTCAACTGCCATAGCGGAAGAAAGCAAGATATTCTATGACAAAACCAGATTTGAACAATACCTATCCACAAAACTAGCCCTACAAAAAGTACTAGAAGGAAAACTACAACCCAAGGAAATTACTGCACCCACAAAAACAGGCAATTGAAAATCTCACACCAGCAAACCCAAAAGAAGGGAAGCACACAAACTACCACTACCAACAGCAAACCAAATATAACATGAGTTAACTCTTACTGGACATTAATATCCCTAATATCAATAGACTCAATTACCTATAAAAAGACACAGGCTAAAATAATAGATACAAAAACAGGATCCATCCTTCTGCTGCATATAAGAAACACACTTCAAAGATAAACCTTGCCTCAGAGTAAAGGGATGGAAAAAGATTTTCCAATCAAATGGAAGTAACAAGCAAGCTGGCGTAGCTATTCCAAAACCTAACAAAATAGACTTCAACCTAAAATTAATTAAAAGAAATGGATAAGGACATTTTATATTCATAATAGGAAACATCAGTCAAGATGAAGTCTCAGTTCTGAACATCTATGCCCCTAATACAAGAACATCTACTTTTGTAAAAGAAACAAACTAAATCTTAAATCACACATCAAACCTTAAACATTAATAGTGGGAGAACTTAGCACCCCATTCTCACCAATGGACATGCCTGTCTGGCTTAATTTAGCAGAGAAATAAGGGAACTAGCAGATGTTTTGACTCAAATGAACTTAACAGACATCTCAGAATATTTCACCAAACAAAAAAAGTATATATTTTCTTCTCACACCTCATAGAAACTTCTCTAAAATTGACCTCATACTCAGTAACAAAGCAAATATGCACAGATACCAAAAAAATTGGAATAATCCCATGCACTTTATCAGATCACCAAGGGTTAAATTTAACAACAACCCAAACTATAGAAAGCCTACAAGCTCAAAGAAACTGAACATCTCTCAAATGAATTAGCAATGGGTCAAGGAAGAAATAAGAAAGAAATTAAAGACTTTCTAGATTCAATGAAAACAAAAGCACAACATACCCAAACTAATGGAACACTATGAAATTATTGCTAAGAGGAAAGCTCATAGCATTAAATCCCTACATAAAGAAGTTAGACAAATCTCACACTAGTGACTTAAAAGCATACCTGAAAATAAGAAGAAGAAAACTCACCCAGAAGGAGTAGATGGCAAGGAATAATCAAACTCAGTGCTAAAATCAACAAAATAGAAACAAAGAACAATGCAAACCATCAATGAAGCAAAGAGTTGGTTCTTTGAAAAATTCAACAAGATAGACAAACCTTGGCCCAAACTAATCAAAAGGCAGAGAGAGAATATGCAGAATAACAAAATTAAAAATGTAAAGGGGGACATAGTAGACACCAAGGAAATCCAGAGAATCATTAAGTCATACTTTAAAAATCTACACTCCACAAAATTGAAAAATCTAAAAGAAATGAATAATTTTCTGTATAGATAGGTACTATATAGCAAAACTGAGTCAAGACCAGATAAATACTTTAAATAGACCTATTACACCTAAGAAAATAGAAGCACCATTAAAATTCTCCTGAAAAAGAAAACCAACCAACCAACCAACCAAACAAACAAAAAATCTAGGGCCAGATGGTTTCAGAGCAGAATCTACCAGAATTTCAAATAAGAGCTAATATCAATATGTCTTAAATTGTCCCACACAATAGAAACAGAAGAAACATTGTCAAATTCTTTTTATGCGGCTACATTTACTCTGATACCCAAACTGCTGTGGGACAATAGTCTGTACCCTGTCCCTTGTCTTTTAAATAAATGCTTATTGGCCAGTAGTCAGGCAGGAAATATAGACAGGATGACCAGGCAGGAAGTAGAGGTGGGACAACAAGAATTCTGGGAAGTGGGAAGTTTCGGTCTGTAGTCATCACTCAGACAGGGAGAAAGCCCGACACAAGCAAGCAGGATGTGACTGCCTCATTGAAAAAGGTACCAAGCCACGTGGTTAACACAGACAAGTATTATGGACTAATATAAGTTATGAGTTAATATGAAGCCGGAGCTAATAGGCCAACTAGTTTATAATTAATGTAGGCCTCTCTGTGATTTCTATGGGACTTAATGTCTGAAGGAACTGGGCAGGACAGAAACCTCAGTCAATAAAAGTAGAATGGTGTGCCAATATGGGACTGACCAAATCCACTTAAAAGCCCGAGAGAGCTTGGGAAGCTATTCTAGGTAGAAAAGATTAGAGTTAAGCACGGCTTATTGATAGCAGCATTTTGTTGGGTGGTCTCTGCTCGCTAGAGGTAAGTGCTCTCATTTAAAAGAGACTTTCTGACTTAGCTTTAGCTGCAAAACCCTGCAGCTCTTTTAAGAGGTCCTGCCACCCAAAATTTAAACAGTGTTGATGCAAAGCTGATTGCATATTTTTGGTGGTGGCACGGACCTTGAAACACCATAGAGTTGTGGCAATAAACATGGCTCTGGCCAGTACCTCTGTCATGAGACTAGACTCTCAGAGAAAAGCTCTGGAATTGGTTTGATCCAGTCATCAAAATCACAGTTTTAATCCTAGCCTTATTGCTTAGCAAATTAAAGACTCATGTGGTCAGAACAAAAAAGAAATATACAGTAAAGATAGATTCAAAGAAAAAGAAACTTCTAAAGAATTTACTGTGATTTAAAAATATATATAGGCTTGTGGGAGGGGAGGAGGATAAAGTCCTTAAAAGAAAAAAAAAGGAGAGTGGTTGGGTGTGGTGACATACACCTTTAATCCCAACACTTGGGAGGCAGAGGAAGGTGAATCTCTGTGAGTTCAAGGACAACCTGGTCTACAGAGTGAATTCCAGGACTGTCAAGATACACAGAGAAACCCTGTCTCAAAAAGTCAAAAATTAAAAATAAAAATAAAAGAAATAGAGTTTAAAATAAAGCCATGCAAAGATGAAAAACTATACAGAGAGTCTGGATACTGTATGTTATTGTGTTGTCTTTAAATTGTTTGATGGCTGAGGAAGGATCAACAGTTGCTAAAAGACATTTTATCATAAATGCTGCTGGATTTTATATATATATATATATATAAATATATATATATATATATATATATATATATATATATATATATATATATTGCTTTGACTTTAAAAATTAAGTCAAAAGATATGTTACTCTGGAGAAATGAGGACCTGTGGATTCATACTGAGTTAAGAAAAATCAGGTTTTGTAGAACTCTAGGACAATTCTGAGGCCATTTCTGAGGTCTCTCAGCCTTAGTGCTTCCCCCTCCCCTGGGAACCTAACAACTACACATGCACATACTGGAATTTTGGGGACTTTCCATCTCCCTGTGTCCTTGAAGATGTTCTCTAAATAGAGCTCTGTTCCTGGAATTGGGACAGGATAACCCACAGATGTCCACAGATGTTTTGACTCAGTCCCTGGAAAGGGGGCCAAAATAACCCTCAGATATTCCTTCTTACCTTGCCTGATCTGGCAACCGCTCTTCAGCCCTGGCTCAGACCAATTATTGTTAGTAGCCCTTTGAATAAGCCAATCCTAATAGTTGAAAAACAACCCCTGATTTTCCTCCCTTGTTTCTATGGCTTTTTGCTTTAAATGTAGCTTGTGACAGTCATTTGGGGTCTTTTGGCTTCTCGAATGCTGAAGGACCCTATCGTGACAGAATTAAATTCTCTTGCTTTTACATCAACTGCAGTGTGGGAGTGGGCTCTTGGGGCAACTCCTCCTTTGTAACTGGACTTTTGGGTCCAACAGTTTGACCAAGGAAGATACCTTGAGAAATCTCCAATAGGACAAATGGCCCTGATGTCTACATTCAGAATAGTTCAAAGACCATTGCCTGAGGTGATCAAGCATCAGGGGATACTCCAGTCAGGACTTGAACATAATTCTAAATCATATTTAGGTCCCCATAAAATTATCGGTGCCCCAACAGGAAGTATACTGGTTCAATATATGAAAATCTGTCAATGTAATCCAACATATGAACAAAATGAAAGTAAAACAAAAACAAAAACAAAGACATACAATCATCTCATTAGATGTTGAAAAACCGTTTGACAAAATTCAAAGCCCATTCATGATAATGGTCTCAGAGATATCAGGGATAAAAGAAACATGTTTAAACATAATAAAAGCAATATACAGCAAATCAATGTACACTATCATATCGTCTGCAAATAAAGAAAGTTTAAGGTCATCCTTTCCAATTCAAATCCCCTTGATCTCCTTATATTGTCTTATTGCTATTGCTAGAACTTCAAGCACTATATTGAAGACGTATGGAAAGAGTAGACAGCCTTGTCGTGTTCCTGATTTTAGTGGAATGGCTTTGAGTTTCTCTCCGTTCAATTTGATGTTAGCTCTCGGCTTACTATATATTGCTTTTATTATATTTAGGTATGACCCTCGTATACCCAATCTCTCTAACACCATTATCATAAAGGGGTGTTGAATTTTGTCAAATGATTTTTCAGCATCCAATGAAATGATCATATGGTTTTTTTCTTTCAGTTTATTTATATGATGGATTACATTGATAGATTTGCATATGTTGAACCAACCCTGCATCTCTGGGATGAAACCCACTTGATCATAAGGGATGATTTTTCTAATGTATTCTTGGTTTCGGTTTGACATTATTTTATTGAGTATTTTTGTGTCAATGTTCATGATTGAGATTGGTCTGTAATTCTCTTTCTTGGTTGTGTCTTTGTGTGGTTTTGGTATCACGGTAACTGTAGCTTCATAAAAGGAGTTTGGCAATGATTCTTCTGTTTCTATATTGTGGAATACGTTAAGGAGTATAGGTATTAGCTCTTCCTGGAAGTTCTGGTAGAATTCTGCATTGAAATCATCTGATCCTGGGCTTTTTTTTGGTAGGGAGATTTTTGATAACAGCTTCTAATTCTTCACGACTGACAGGTCTATTTAGATTTTTCACCTGGTCTTGGTTCAACTTTGGTATATGGTACTTATCTAAAAAAATGTCCATTTCTTTTACATTTTCCAACTTTGTGGCATATAAGTTTTCGTAGTAAGATCTGATGATTCTCTGAATTTCCTCTATGTCTGTGGTTATGTCCCCCTTTTCATTTCTGATCTTATTAATTTGCATGTTCTCTCTCTGCCGGTTGATTAGTTTGGATAGGGGTTTGTCAATCTTTTTGATTTTCTCCAAGAACCAGCTTTTTGATTCATTGATTCTTTGGATTGTTTTCTGTGTTTCTATTTTGTTTATTTCAGTCCTCAGTTCGATTATTTCCAGTCTTCTATACCTCCGGGGTGAATCAGCTTCTTTTTTTCTAAAGCTTTCAAGTGTGCTGTTAAGTCTCCAATGTGTGCTTTCTCCGTTTTCTTTAATTGGGCACTTAGTGCTATGAACTTTCCTCTTAGCACTGCTTTCATAGTGTCCCATAGGTTTGAGTATGTTGTGTCTTTATTTTCATTAAATTCAAGGAAGACTTGAATTTCTTTCTTTATTACTTCCTTGACCCAGGGGTGATTCAGTAGTTCAATGTTCAACTTCCATGAATTTGTTGGCTTCCTGGGGGTAGCACTGTTGTTGAATTCTAACTTTAATCCATGGTGGTCTGACATGACACAGGTGGTTACTAATATTTTTTTGTATCTGTGGAAGTTTACTTTGCTACCCAGTATGTGGTCAATTTTTGAGAAGGTTCCATGAGCTGCAGAGAAGAAGGTATATTCTTTCCTATTTGGGTGGAATGTTCTATAGATATCTGTTAAGTCCATTTGATTCAATACCTCCAATAATTCTCTTATTTCTCTGCTAGATTTCTGTCTGATTGACCTGTCCATTGGTGAGAGAGGAGTGTTGAAGTCTCCTACTATTAGTGTCTGTGGATTGATGACTGCTTTGAGTTCTAGAAGTGTTTCTTTTACATAAGTAGGAGGCTTTATATTGGGGCATAGATATTCAGGATTGAGACTTCCTCCTGATGAATTGTTCCAGTTATTAGTATAAAATGTCCGTCTCCATCTCTTCTGATTGATTTTAGTTTGAAGTCAATTTTGTTGGAAATTAGAATGGCCACACCTGCTTGTTTCTTAGGTTCGTTTGCTTGAAAAACCTTTTTCCAACCCTTTACTCTGAGTAGATGTCTGTCTTTGTGGTTGAGGTGTGTTTCTTGTAAACAGCAAAATGTTGGATCTTGTTTTCGTATCCAATCTCTTATTCTGTGCCTTTTTATAGGTGAATTGAGTCCATTAATATTAAGTGATATTAATGACCAGTGGTTGTTGACTCCAGTTATTATTATTTTTTGTTTGTTTGTGTAATAGAGTTTGTATGTATCTTTTCTTTGAATTAAGCTCATGAAGGGTCGCTAGATGTCTGAGTTATTGTAGGCAGTGTTGTCAATGTTGGATTCCTTGGGTTGTGATTTTCCTTCTATTACTTTCTGTAATGCTGGGTTTGTGGCTACGAATTGTTTAAATTTGTTCTTATCTTGGAATATTTTGTTTTCTCCATTGATAGTGAATTATAGCTTGGCTGATTATACTAGTCTGGGTTTGCATCCATGGTCTCTTAGTTTCTGCAGTACCTCTATCCAGGACCTTCTGGCTTTCATGGTTTCCATAGAGAAATCCGGTGTAAGCCTGATAGGTTTACCTTTATAAGTTACTTGCCCTTTTTCCTTTGCAGCTCTTAATATTCTTTCTTTAATCTGTATGTTTTGTGTTTTGATTATTATATGGCGAGGGGATGTTTTTTTTTTTTTTTGATCAAGTCTATTCAGTGTTCTGTATGCTTCTTGAACCTTCATAGGAATATCATTCTTTTGTTTGGGAAAGTTTTCTTTTATAATTTTGTTGAATATATTTTCTGGGCCTTTGATCTGCAGTCCTTCTCCTTCTTCAATCCCTATTATTCTTAGATTTGGTTTTTTTTTATTGTGTCCCAGATTTCTTGAATGTTTTGTGATGAGAATTTGTTGGATTTGCTGTTTTCTTTGATCTGAGCATTTATTTTCTCTATGGTATCTTCAGACTCTGAGATTCATTCTTCCATCTCTTGTATCCTATTGGTTATGCTTGATTCTATAGTCTCTGTTCATTTACCTAGATTTTCCATATCCAGCTGGCCCTTGTTTTGTTTTTTCTTCATTGCCTCCAATTCAGTTTTCAATTCTTGAACTGTTTCCATTACCTGTTTGATTGTTTTTTTCTTGGTTTCCCAGTGTATCATTCATGGATTTACTCATTTCTTCAAACTTTTTGTTATACTTCTCATCCATTTCTTGACTCATTTCTTCAATATTTTGTTGTACTTCTCATCCAGTTCTTTAAGGGAATTATTCATATCCTGTTTAAGGGACTCTATTGCTTTCATCATGGCATTTTTTCCAATTCTTCTAAATTAAGAGGTTCAAGTCCTTCTATTGTAGGGTCGTTGGGATCTGGTGATTTCATGTTGTTTTTTAGATTGTTGGAGGAGTTCTTGCCTTGGCATCTGCCCATCTCTTCCTTCAACTGCTCTATATTGGATCTTCTGGTACCAGGTCAGGTTCCCTTGTTGGGCAGGGACTTCGCTGACAGAAGGTCTACCTTTCCTCAGGCAGTTTATTGAAACACAGGCACTCCCTCCTGCAGGGTTGCACTCACAGCCCCTGGCCCAGCATGCAAGGGAGCTGCTCTGGGGAGATCTTGTGACCCCAGGGGGAAGGAGGAAAGAGAGGAAGGTGTACCTGGATGAAGGCTGGGATGGGATTCTGGAGAGCTCAGCAGGGTGTAACCACCACTGCAGGGTGACCAGAAAGTCAAGGGGGGCGGGGAAAGTCTGAATTCCTCCTAGCCGAAGCTCTAATAATTCTCTGAACCTAATAATTCTCTGAATTTTCTCAGTGTCTGTTGTTCTCTCCTCCTTTTCATTTCTGCTCTTGTTCATTTAAGTGTTGCTATTTGCCTTTTGATTAGTTTGGATAGGGGTTTCTCAGTCTTCTTGATTTTCTCAAGGAGCTAATTGTTTCATTAATTTTGGGGATTGATTTCTGTGTTGATTTCTATTTTGTTGATTTCAAACCTCAGTTTGATTATTTCCACTCTTCTACTCCTTTGAATGGAGTAGATTCAAATTCTAAAAATCTAAAAATGATTCTTTTTATTTCTAGAGCTTTCAAGTCTGCTGAAAAATCTCTAATGTAAGCTTTCTCCCTTTTCTTTATGTGGGCACTTAGTGCCATGAAATGTCATGTAAGCACTGCTTTCATAGTGTCCCATAGCTTTGGATATGTTGTGTCTTTCTTTTCATTGAATTCAAGGTTGACTTTAATTTCTTTCTTTATTTCTTCCTTGACCCAGAAGTAACACAGTAGTTGACACATCAGTTTGAATAAAGGGTATAGTATTGTGATTGAATTCTATCTTTACCCCATTGTGATGCAATAACATTCATATGGTTACTCAAATTTCCGTATCTGTGGATGTTTGCTTTGTTACCAAGTATGTGATCATATTTGAAAAGTCTCCATGAGATGCTGAGACAATGGTATATTCCTTCCTGTTTGGTTGGATTGTTCTATAGATAGCTATTAAGCCCATTTAATACATTACATCATTAATTCTCTTATTTATCTGTTAAATTTTTGTCTGGTTTACATGTCCATTGGCAGGAGTGTTGAAATCTTTTACTATCTGGGTTTAGGTTTTGATGTGATTAAAGTTTTAGTGATGCTTCTTTTGCTAATTTAGGTGCTCTTGTATTAGTTTAATAGACAGTCAGGATTGAGACTGCATCTTGATGAATTGCTCCTGTTATGACAATAATGTATACTTCTTCATCTCTTCTGGTTATTTTTAGTTTCCCCCAAGCATTGTTCCCTGAAAGCTCCAAGGACGCCAACTTTTGGTGGACTTAAGAGATAGAAGAGTTGAAAGAAGAGATGGGAATGTGCCAATGCAAGAACTCTTCCAACATCCTACAAAACAACATTGTACCATCAGAAACCAGAGGACACACAAGAGGAAGACTGGATCATCCTGACCCAGAAGATATAGAAGGAAAGGACTTTAAGTGTTACCTAATGAAAATGATGGAGACCTTGAAAGAGGAAGTGAAAAACTCTCTTAAAGTAAAGGAGTTGAAGACAAACAAAAAGCTGATAAAAATAGATAAATTCCTCAAAGACAACCAAGAAAACTGAAAAATACAATCAATCAGGCAAAGGAAACAGTTAAAGACTTAAAATAGAAATAGTGGTAATAAAAGAAAATGAAAATTGAGGGAACTCTGGAAATGAAAAAATCTAGTAAATGAACAGAAACTACAGAAATAAGTAAAACCAACAGAATACAAGAGAAAGAGTAAAGAATCTTGAGCACCGAAGATTCTATTGAGGAAATAATCTCAGTGGTCAAAGAAAACACTAAATCTAACAAATTCTTACTCCAACACATTCAGGAAATCTGGAATACCATGAGAAGACCAAACTTGATAATAAATGAGTTAGAATAAGCAGAAAAAAGAGATTCAACAAAATTATAGAAGGAAACTTTTCCAAACATAAATGGAATACACCTATGAAGGTCCTAGAAGCTTATAGAACATCAAACAGACTGGATTAGAAAAAAAACCCTTGCCATATAATAATCAAAACACAAAACACATGTAATAAAGAATGAATATGAATTTTAAGAGCTGCAAATGAAAAAAGTCAAGTTTCATATAAAAGAAATCACATCAGATTCACACCTGACTTCTCAATGGAAGTCATGAAAGCCAGAAGGTCCTTGATTTCTGCAGAAACTTAGAAACCATGGATTCAAACCCAGACTACTATATACAGCAAAGCTTTAATTGACCTTTGATGGAGAAAACAAGATAATGAAAGACAAAAACTGATTGTAACACTATGTATCTACAAGTCCATATACTTACAGAAAGTATAAAAAGGAAAACCACAACCCAAGGATACTAATTACACCCAAAATAACACAGGTATCTGATAACAGACTGGAAGGCAACAGTCATTACAGGTAAGATTTTTTTATTGAAAACGAATAAATAAATACATACATACAAGTAAGATTTCTTTTGATTGAAAATGTCAGAAAACATTACTATCCAAGGGTTCAATAGCCTTTTTAATTGTGCCATGGAGGATGTCTTGCAAGATGTTTCTGATATTCCTCTTACTTGGTTATTTCTGGGTCTTATCATTTTTCTGATGTTTGGCTGTCTTTTAAGAATTATGCAGTTCTTACAGACTGAATGCAGAATGCTGAGGGCAGAGATTCAAAGCTTAAGGACAATTCAGACTGACACCAACCTCCTCTAAAAAGAGTTTGGAGTTCTCAAGGAGGAGACAAGAATTTTGTCTGATATCACTTGATCAACCGATCAAAATATCCAGACGGTGCAGTCTAATATTTCTTCTTTAAAAGGGAGCTTCACTGCTCTGGAGGAGGAAACAAATAAGATGACTCGTAACCTCCAGTCCATGACTGTAAGTGTTGAAACATTAGCTGAGAGAATTAAAACCATTTAATGCGAAAATCAGACTTTATAAAAGGGAATGATAGATTAATTGACAGAATTTCCATACAAGAAGGCACAGTACATGCCATGAGGATTATGTCCAAGTAGGAGATGGTATTGCTAACAGACAAACTCCATGCCTTAGAATCCTCAATGAAGGCGATTGTGTCCAAGGAGGAGATGATGTCTCTAATGGACAAACTCCTTACCTTAGAATCCTTAATGAAGACTTTGGAGCATAATACTGGACAGGAGATTCAGTACTTACAGAAGGCCATGGTGAGCAGATTTAATAAGATTGAAGAAATCATAGACTCTGATGAACATGAGCAAAAGGCAGAAAGGCAACATTTAACTCTGAAAACTCTCAGTCTACACAGAGTTATACTTGCCGTTCCAATAATAACATCAGAATAGATAACCAGCTCCAAAACCCCTAAGGTCATTAAAGAACATACATGGGAGCCTGTATGTATGAGTGATTTGAAAGAATATAAACAAACAATTGTGAATGATGGACTACATTCATCCTTTGTTAGAGATATGTTAAAAACCTGGGCTCTCAGCAACAGGGCAACTAATCCAGATTGGAATCAGCTCACGTCATCTGTCCTCAAGAATGGACATTTATGGGATTTCAAATGCCTATTCAAACAAGAGGCATCTGTTTTACAACAAGAAGAATCACTGAAAGGAATTGAGTTTTCTCTAGATCAAATTCTAGGTAAAGCACTTTTCTCTGATTCTCAGGAACAAGCACTTTATGATGAAAACATTTTATCCATATGTGCTACAGCAGCTCTAAGGGCCTGGGACAGGGTGCAAGACTCAGGTCAGAGAGTAGAATCATATATCAGGGTAGAAAAGGGTCAGAGAGAACCTTTAGTGACTTTTTACAAAAAGTAACTAAGGCTATACAAATAGGGATACCTGATCCAGAAGCATGAAATATAGTAACTGAGTCTATGGCTTATGAGAATGCCAACGTAGATTGCAAAAGAATCCTGGGGCCTTTAAAGAGTAGATCAGTACCTTTGAACAAAGGGGTCCTGCATGCAATGAATGTTGATATATTTGACTATGGCAATGAAACATTGGTACAAGAAGCAATTTCCAAAGGTAAAAGGAGACATCAGATTACAAAATGCTTTCATTGTGGCAAAATGGGACACATGAAAAGGGACTGCAGATAATGGAGTTCCAGGAATAATGCCTCTTTTAGGAATAACAGGAATAGGAGGACTCAGCCTTCAGGTTTATGTAGGAGATGTGGAAAGGGAAAACACTGGACGAATGAGTGTAGGTCAACAAGAGATAAACAAGGCAACCTGTAGCCATTGAGAAACGCAGTGAGGGGACTCTCGCAGGCCCCCATGGCGAATGAGTTCCAGTTATTTCCAGTCACAGCTGTTAGCCTTCACACTTTTCTGTGAATACCCACTCCTGATCCGGGCATGCGCTTTCCTGAACCGAGTCCATGAGAATGGACGACTGTCCTAAGGGTTTAAACACACAGACACCCAAGAGACCGAGCTCATTCACCAAAGAGCAAGTGGCAAATGGCAACTTTATTAAGCATAAGTCAGGTATATATACTGTGAGTCAGACGGACACCAACCCCCCATCAGGAACAGGGAAAGAGAAAAATCAGGCAGCCGTGCCCAAGGTCGGAGAGCAGCTGATCAGGGAAAGAGGAAACCGGGTGGCCATGCTCGAGGTCAGAGAGCAGCTGACCCAGGAACCTTGCCTGTGGCAAGAACCTTGCTTGCAGTTGGAATTACCATAGCAGAAGAGGGAGAGTTCTCGCTAAGCTAGACCCTTGGACCATGGAGCAGAGGAACCAGGGAACCAGAGGTCAAACAGCCCTGCATATCGCCAAGATCAAAAGGGAAAAAGACCTGTGTACCTACACAGAGCAGAGAACATGCCTCTTCAGAGAAATTAGAATTCCCTATGCCTGCTGTTAAAAGCAATAACAGCCTGAAGGATGAGTTAAATGTGGTGAATGAATCAAGAAATCTAAGAGGACAAAGTAAATGAATTTTCTGGCAGACTTCTATAAATGAACAAACACCAAAGCTAAGAGTGTGGGTAAATGGCAAATTTATTACTGGCTTACTGGACACAGATGCACATGTAAGTATTATTACTCTAGAATCCTGTCATCTGCATTGGCCTCTTCAGGAGGTAGATATTCAGTTCCTGGGAATTGGAACCCTATCTCAAGTAAGACAAAGCATGAGATGGGATATATATATATATAGTACTAGAAGGACAATAGGAAAACTAAGGCCATATGTAGCCAATATTGAAGTGAATTTATGGGGCTGTGACCTATTACAGCAATGGAATACCCAAATTAACATTCCTGCTGCTTCTAGAGCCTATATTTTTGAGGAAAATACTACAAGATATTACAGATGGTGAAAACCAGCTGTTAGAGCTGTACAATAACACAAAACAATGGATGGCCCTTCAGAGGTACCAACAGCCATGCCACTAAAATGGTTGACTGAGAAGCCAATATGGACTAAACAATGGCCTATAGCTGAGGAAAAGTTGCAGGCTTTAGAACAGGTGGCACAAGAGCAATTAGATGCTTGATATATAGACGAATCTACCAGCCCTTGGAATTCTCCTGTATTTGTTGTTAAGAAAAAATCTGGTAAATGGAGAATGGTGACAGATCTTAGAGCTATCAACAAGGTTATTCAACAAATAGGCCGACTGCAATCTGGAATTCCTCTGCCCTCCCTGTTACCAAATGGATGGCCTCTTATAGTTATTGTTCTGAAAGATTGTTTCTTCACTATACCTTTGCAAGAAAAAGATAGAGAAAAGTTTGCCTTCACAGTGCCTACTTATAATAACTCTCAGCCTACAAGGAGGTAGGTACCAGTGAACTGTTCTCCTACAGCGAATGTTAAATTTTCCCACCCTGTGCCAATATTTTGTAAGTCAACCATTGAAAATTATATGCAAATAATTTCCCACATCGATAATTTACCACTTTATGGACGATATCTTGTTATCTGATCAAAACAAATATACCTTAGAAAGGCTGTTTGAAGAAGAAATATAATTTTATATAAATGGGGAATGCAAATTGCTCCTGAGAAAATTCAGAGAGGAGATTCTGTTAATTATTTAGGTTATAAAATAGGTTTACAAAGAATTAAGACACAAAAGGCACAAATCAAGAGAGACCGGTTACAAAGTCTTAATGACTTTCAAAGATTATTAGCAGACATCTCCAGCCTACGACTGGCTGTTGGGATAACACCTGATCTAATAATTCATTTAAACAAGACCTAGGATGGTGATAAAGGCTTGAACAGTCCCAGAGAATTAACAGCTGAAGCAGAAAAAGAACTGACAATGGTTGAAGAAAAATTACAGGAGGTGCATGTAGACTGGGTAAATCCAAAGCTTAGTTGTATTCTCATCATATTGCCTTCTGGAATTTCTCCAACAGGAATCTTGATGCAAAGAGATAATATCTTGGAATGGATCTTTTGCCACACAAATCAAGTAAAAAATTAAAAACTTATGTGGAAAAAGTCTCTGAATTGATTATAAAAGGAAAATTGAGATTTCATCAATTATCAGGAATAGACCCAGCAGAAATTATAGTGCCTTTCACTGCTGATGAGATAAAAAAAGTTGTTGGAAGACAATGAACCATGGCAAAGAGCTCATGCTAATTTTCTGGGAGAAATTAATAACAGTTACCCAAAAAGCAAGAGATTTAACTTTATAAAGAAAACTTCTTGGATTCTTCCTTGAATCATCTGTGATGCTCCAATAACCAGAACCCATATATTTTATAATGATGCTAATAAATCAGGGAAAGCAGGTTACAAATCAGAAGACTTGAGTAAAGTTGAGCAAAGTCCTTATGATTCTGTCCAGAAGGCAGAATTATATGCCATTTTTTATGGTGCTTAGGGATTTTAAAGAACCTCTTAATATAATTACTGACTCACAATATGCAGAAAGAGTTATCTTGCATATTGAAACTGCTGAATTTATACCTGATGATACAGAACTGACCTCATTGCTTATCCAGGTACAAGACATATTCAGGAACAGGCTTTGCCCTATGTATATAACACACATCTGATCCCATATGGGTCTGCTAAGTCCTCTAGTAAAAGGTAATGCAGATATTAATCAGTTATTGATTGGGTAGTGTGCTGCAGGCCTCTAAATTTCATAAAAAACATCATGTCAATAGTGAAGGCTTGAAAAAAGAGTTTTCTATTACATGGCAACAAGCTAAGGAGATTGTAAAGAAATGCCCTACTTGCTGTTTTTATAAAACCAAACACCACTACCTGCAGGGACTAATCCAAAGGGTATTTAAAGGAATGAAATTTGGCAGATGGATATGTTCCACTTTGCAGAATTTGGAAAATTAAAATATGTACAACACACCATTGACACGTGTTCAGATTTCCAATGGGCAACTGCTTTACGCTCAGAAAAAGCTGATTCAGTAATCACTCATTTATTAGAAGTTATGGCCTTCAAGGGTATACCTACACAAATAAGATGGATAATGGTCAGGCTTATGTTTCTAGGAAAATGAAATGTTTTATTGCTTATTATAATATTAAGGATGTTACAGGTATACCATACAATCCTACATGTCAAGCAGTTATAGAAAGATCAAATCGAACTATAAAATATATGGTGAACAAACAGAAATGGGTGGAAAATACCCCCAGGAAGAGGCTATATAATGCTTTATTAACCTTGAATTTTCTCAACGCTAATGAGAAAGGGACAATTGCTGCAGAAAGACATCGAATAATGGAAAAGTCCTCTGAATTAAATCAACCAATTTATTTCAAGGATATGCTGACCTCACAGTGGAAGCCAGGAGATGTGCTGCTTTGGGGAAGGGGTTTTGCTCTTGTTTGCTCACAGGAGAAGAAAAATTGTGGATACCATCAAAATTAATAAAGGTTCAGTTTGAAGAGGAGAAGCCTCTTGGAAGAGATAAATAACAATTCATTTACAAGGATAATAATCACACCAAAGGTAAGAGAAATATATAGGTTGGGGGCAGGTTCTCCACAGGAGAACACTCATTTTCAAAGAATTCAAAGGACCCTGGATATTTGAATACTGATGGATAGAAACCATCTACGACCCAAAGAGGATTAACAATGAAACCATATAGTTTAGGTAAGTATTACTATTTTTTAATTTGTACTGATGTGCATTTATTTATAAATACATAGGGCTGGTTTTGGAGTTGGACTATGGTTCAGTCACTCTTCATTTCCAAGCCTGTTGATAAGAGATATCCTAGAGTTTCTGTCTCATGTCAAGAGCCAAGATACAAGACAGAATAATTAAAATTGATAAACTTTCTTTGCCTTTCCCCACTTTCCCCACATCTGTACATCTGTTTCGATATATATGTTTATATATATCTACGAAGACATATACAGATATATACATATATCTGTATATATATATATATATATGTATATATCTGTATATGTCTTCGTAGATAATGTTTAACTTTTCCATAACAAACAATAAATTTTCTTGCAGTAATCTTTAAAGTTTCTAGGATGAAGATGGAACCCCACAACATCAACTCCACCTGGTTACTATGACGTCATAATGCTGATAGCACTACTTTTAGACCTGTTTTTTGGTACCAGCTACACAAGACAGTTCCGAATGGTGCACAGATTTTGACAACACTCTGGCCAGACCTCCACAAACTACTCAAAGACTATTTGCAACTTTCTCACACCAAATGTTAATATTGGAATTTTACCATCAATTATTTTCAAAGGAACCCCTAAAAGAAACATTGCCCCCATGGCAGCTGGAAGCAATTTTAGAGGACAATATCCCCTCTACCAGTAGAATTTACCCTCAGGTTTAGGGACATCATTTAGGGGTTGGTTATATTTGATATGGAAATGAGGGGATGTGGGAGGTATTTAATAAGTTTAGTGGTGTTTATCATTAAGAAAAGGGGGGATAGATTGGTGATGGGCTAATAATATATTGGTATTTGTGAGTTTTTAGAAAATTGTATTGGTGTTAATTCTTGTACATTGATATATTGACTACTGTATGTGAGTATGCTTCTACCTCTTTATATTGTATGTGAGTATTCTTCTACCTCTATATATTGTATGTGAGTATGCTTCTACCTCTATTTGTACTGATATATCTATATATCTATATATATATACATATATATATATATACACATATATTTACATTTCTAACTCTGACTAAGATATTTATGTAATGATATACAATGTTTACATTTGGAGGTCATTGTCCTCACTCATTGCACAGTTGTTCATTCTCTTATTCTTCAAGTTAGATAGATAGAAATCAATAGTCATATAGGCTTGTTATATTTATATTTAGGCTAATCAGGTTATTTTGGTGCATAGTGATCATATTTAGTACAGATAGTATAATCTTTAACCTCTTCGAAGAGCTGTAGAAAATGGTCTTTAATATACCTCGTAGTTCTATAGTAATGAGTCACATTCGCTCCTGGCATCACCGCTCTACTTCCGAGAGAACTTTGAGCACCAAAGGCACTCCACATGGAGCCTGTCTTCTTCCTGACAGAACTGGCCTTTGGGCAAAGAAAAGGCCCATACCTCAAACACTGACAGAATTACAGAATATCCATAAATGGATAAAAGCAGGATTGTCTTATCTTACCAAGACAGGGTGAGAGAGTCCTAAAAGGTTTCTTGCCTTTGAAAATTGGCATGTCAGTTACATCAGCCTTAGCCAAAGTTGGTTGACTCAACATTGCAAACAAGACTTTGGGTGATTGCCCAGAAATTCGGTTGTCTCTTCTATTTGTTGCACATTTCGGAAGTTTCCCGCTTGTACTTCCGGGCTGCTAGATTCAACTTATTCCCCTTCTCAGATCTTTGATGGAGATGAAGATTAGATAGTTGTAGTTACCCTCTATATTATTTAGAGTCCTTGAAATTAAATGTTTAGTAAAACTTTTGTTATATGTTTCTTGCTTAATATTGTTTGTTGTTTGTAATTTTATATTTATTATTTGATTCTATTGTATATAGTGGTATTTGGTTTTTTTCTGTCTTATTTTAGAAAAAAATGGGGAGATGATAGGGGAGTTCAGTCAATCACATTCTGTCTGTCTGGCATGTTGCCCTAAGGCAAAAATTTACCTATAAACCTGGTGGGTGCGCTTCCCCTCCCTCTTTCTCTCTGGCCTGGTTCCAGTGTTCTACACGGTTGGGATTCTGGTGTAAAATTTTCCTTCTGTTTTATTAAAGCTGTATCTTTTGTAAGCTAGTCTGGTGGATCTTTAATCACCAATCACACTGTATCCTCAAATAAAAGCAATACACAGCAAGCTGACAGTCAATATCAAATTAAATGGAAAGAAACTCAAAGCAATTCCACTTAAATCAGGAAAGAGACAAGTCTGTCTGCTCTCTCCATATCTGTTCAACATAGTTCTTACAGTTCTAGCAATAGCAATAAAACAACATATGGAGATCAAGGGGGTTCAAATTGAAAAGGAAGAAGTTAAACTTTCACTATTTACAGATGATATGATAGTGTATATAAGTGACCCCAAAATCTCTTCCAGGGAATGCCTACATCTAATAAATACCTTCAGTGAAGTGGTAAGATACAAGATCAACTTAAAAAAAAGACAGTAACCCTTTTTTTCACAAAGGACAAAGAAGCTGAGAGGAAAATCAGAGAAACATCACCTTTCAAAATAGCCACAAATAACATAAAATATCTTTGAATAACACTAGCAATGGATGTGAAAGACTTATTTGGCATGAACTTTATGTCTTTGAAGAAAGAAATTGAAGAAGATTCAAGAAAATGGAAAGGTCTCCCACAATCTTGGATAGGAAGGATCAACATAGTAAAAATGACAATCTATAGATTCAATGCAATTCCCACCAAAATTCCAACACATTTCTTCACAGACCTTACTCAACTTCAGATGGAAAATGAAGAAACCCAGGATAGTGACAACAATCCTTCACAATAAAGGACCTGCCAGAGCCATTTCCATCCCAGACTTTAGGCGTTGTTTTGGAGCTACAGAAATGAAAACAACTTGGTGTTGCCATAAAAACAGAGATGTCAAATTATGGAATCAAATTGAAGACTCAGATACCAATTCACAAACTTATGAACACCTGCTTTTTGATAAAGAAGCAAAAAATATACAATGTAATAAATGAAAGCATTTTCAACAAATGGTGCTGGCATAACTGGGTGTCAACCTGTAAAAGAATGAAAATAAATCCATATCTGTCATCATGTACGAAACTCAAGTATAAATGGATTAAGGACCTCAAAATAGAATCAACCACACTTACCCTAATAGAAGAGAAAATGGAGAATAGCCTGCAATGCATAGGCACAGGAGACCAATTCAAACATATAACCCCAGGAGCATAGACAATAAGAACAACAATGAATAAATGGGAACTCCCGAAACTGAGAGGCTTCTGTAAAGCAAAGGACACAGTCATTAAGACAAAAAGGCAACCACTGAGTGGGAGAAGATCTTCACCAACCCCACATCAGACAAAGGTCTAATTTCCAAAATATATAAAGAACTCAAGAAACTAGACATTCAATTTCTAAATAAATCAATTAAAAATTGGTGTACAGTACTGAACAGAGAATTCTCAAAAGATGAAGTTTAAATGATCATAAAATATTTAAGGACATGTTCAACATCCTTGGCTATCAGGAAAATGAAAATCAAAAAAAAAGTATGAGATACCATCTTACATGTGCCAGAATAGTTAAAATCAAAACATCAATGATAACCTATGTTGGAGAGGATGTGGAGTAAGAGGAAGACTCATCCATTGTTGGTGGGAAAGCAACCTTGTACAACTGCTTGCATGTCGTGGTTTCTCAGAAAATTGGGAGTCAACCTACCACAGATTCCAGCAATACCACTCTTGGGAATATAACCAAGAGATGTCCAATCATACCACAGAAGTATTTGTTCAACTATGTTCATAGCAGCAATATTTGTAATAGCCAGAACCTGGAAAAACCTAGATGCCCCTCAGTGGAAGAATGGATAAAGGAAGTATGGCACATCTACACATTAGAGTACTACTCAGTGATAAAATCAATGACATCTTTAATTTTGCATGCAAATGGATTGAGAAACAAAACACTAAATTGAATGAGATAATCCAGACCCAAAAATATATGGTATGTACTCACTCATTAGTGGATTTAAGCCATAAACAAAGGAAATTGAACCTATTGTTGATGATCCTATAGAAGCTAAGTAATATAATGAACCCAAACAAAAACATA
The DNA here is from genome assembly GCF_982192425.1 of Myodes glareolus. Taxonomy (NCBI): domain Eukaryota; kingdom Metazoa; phylum Chordata; class Mammalia; order Rodentia; family Cricetidae; genus Myodes; species Myodes glareolus. The sequence goes on along the minus strand of NC_142053.1, from coordinate 147,750,092 downwards.
TATAGAACCTCCTGAATATTGAAAGCAGACAAGATCGCCAGAAAAAGTTGGGATTATGTCGGTGAAGTTTGGGTAGGGGGAGAAGAGAGGAGGAGAAATAAGAGGGAAAGGGTGGATTGGGGAGAGCTTGGGAAAGGGGATGATTGAGACAGAGGAAGGACAGATATGGGTGCAGGAAAGGAGATATCTTAATTAAGGGATCCGTTTTAGGGTTGGGAAGAGGTTTGGCTATAGAAGGGTTCACAAGTGATCATGGAGATGTCGCCAGATAAAATACTGGGCAGTAGAGAAGAAGATGCATGAACCAGGCTTGTCTTTTAGTTGGACTGATGACTATCTTGAATATCAGCATAAAACCTTTTTCTGGAGCCAGATGGTGATAGAGAAAGAGATCCACACTGAAGCACTGGACTGAGCTTCCAAGGTCCAGTTGATGAACAGAAGGAGGAAGAATATGAGCAAAGAAGTCAGGATGTCGAGGTGCTGGTTCAACCACTGAGACAGTGTGACTGATCTAATGAGAGCTCACCAAAGCCAGTTTCAATGGGACTGAAGAAGCATGGGATCAAACTGTGGATTCTGAAGGTGGCTGACAATTGGGAAATACTGAAGAGCCAATGGTAATGGCACTGGGTTTTGACTCTAATGCAATACTGGATTTTTAGGATCCTATTCTATTTGAATACATTCCTATGCCTGGATGGAAGGGGGAGATTTCTGCATCCATAGTTGACAGCCTATGTTTACTGTAAAAAAGATGCATGTTGATACTCCTGTTATACACTGAATTTTATTAAAATTTATTCAAGTTGATCATAGAAATGCCTGAAGAAATATAAAATTTGTTTAGCCTTTGAATCAAACCCTTTCCATCACAAATCAGTCTTCATTGGGAAGACATGTGTAAAATAATGGATAGCATAATGTTTAAATATTATGTTTAATTAAGTCTGGGTTCAGAAATTCTATAAAAAACAATAGGGATCTTGCATTTTGTGTTTATTCCCCAGGGAGTAATTCAAGCATGGAAAGTTGCAAAGGACATATCAGATTGACTCCTGTTTATAGTTAATGCAGCACATCACATTTACTACTATTACTGAAGAAGAACTAAAATAGAACTAAGAGAGTTCTCCAGTGAAAGCCATGTATAGATACAGGCCTAATCCATATCATTGTGAAACACAAGTAAAAACCCTTAACATTTACATCTTCCCTTCTCATCATTAGTTTAATTTTTTGAGAGCAGGTAAGCACATTGCCTCTCAACAATGTGCCTAGCTTCATGAAAGACAATTGAAATTTATAGAGTGCCCTTATGGAGAGTTTAGAGTATGTGGCCAGGTATTAATAAGCTGGTTTTAAATTAAAGGAAAGTGCTGAGTAGGTTAAAGGAACAATGGTATATTAGTTTTCATTCTAAATATATAACATCTGGAGTATATGGTCCACACAGAATTGCATATTAGTCTAGTATAGTGACATAGTGATGCTGTCTTTTGCTTGTATGCTTTACTGCAGTGTTAGTATGAAGCTGTGGTGTATGAGAAAAAATCCTTATAACTCACACAGATATTTTTCTATTTAATACAATGCAGATAAGAATATAAGGTAAAAGCTATAGACTGGTGACGATTATATAAAAATGAAGATGTATTAGAATGTGGAAGGAAATAGGCTGGTAGATAGTGGTAGAACATACTCTTAATACCAGTTTTGGGGAGCAAGAGGCATATGAATCTCTATTAGACTGAAGTCATCTTGATTAACAAGAGTTAATTTCAGGACAGGTACCAAAACCAGAGAGATACCCTGTATTCAACCCCCTCCCCCCCAAAAAAGGAAAGAAATGAAAAGAAAAAAGAAAAAAAATATGGCAGGCTGTTATATCATAAGTGTGTCTAGGTAACCCAAGCAACATTCTTGTTGTTCATTTCTAGGTCCCAGGTTGTAGGGAGCATCAGGGATGCAATGTTTGCTTTGTAGTATTCAGATGACCTACAAGTGTCTTATACATTTCTTGGTAACTTTGTTGGAAGGTTAATCTGTAAAAAAAGACTATGGTCAACTTCCTGGCATAGAGATTCTTAGTTAGCAATACTTCTCAAAGCATGGATACATAATTTCATTGAATAACTTTTCTGGGAAAGAATTTCAGAAGCTTTTGTGGATATATATCCTTTTCACTGAGAAATAAAACTCTTAAGTAAAAAATTAAAAGGCTCATGGGTCTCAAAATGGTTAGTTTTCCATTTCTACCCTCATTAATTTAGGTTCTATTTAGTGTTACTGTTCAGATGAATAGGTATTTGGGCAGGAGACAGTCAATGAACACTACAAAGTCATACCTCACATTAAGACTCAAAGAGACATATAATACAACTAACAATATGAAGGGCTGTTACCGAGGAAAAGTTTAGATAGAAATTGAACAAAATTATTGATTTATCAACACACACTTTTTTGTTAGTGGACGTTTTTGGGTACAGTTTTCCAGTTTCTGGATTGATGTGATTTACTGTCCTGGCCTTCCTGTTTATACACAAGAGGGAAAAGGTTATGATGGGGACTGTGTGGGGTTTTTTTGACAGTTGCCACCAATGTTCTATTGGTAGAAAATATCAGTTAAATATTCTCAGGGGATGGGCCTAGTCCCAATTGTGCATCAACTGTCCTCCACTTTTAAGAAGATTTTTTCAAACAGATATTTATTTAAGTAAAGAATGTATGTGAGGTGGCAACTGCCAAATGCATTCTATCTATCGCTTTCAAAAAAATTACAACACATCCTTAAAATTCTGCTCTCTTCTCATGGTTTTACATCTTTCCAAAAATGTTTAATTTATTTTAACATTTTTTTAACATTTAAAACCATTTATTTATTTATTTATTTTAATTTATAAAAGTTTCCACTTCTGCCCCTCCTCCCAATACCCTCCCACTCTCCCCACTTCCTCTCCTCCTCCCTCTCCAGCCCTAAAAGCAGTCAGGGTTTCTAGCCCTGTGGGAAGTTCAAGTTCCTCCCCCCTCCCTCCAGGCCCAGGAAGGTGAGTATCCAAACAGGCTAGGATCCCAAAAATCCAAAACATGCAGAGGAAACAAGTCCCAGTGCTGTTATCAATGGCTTCTCAGACAGCCCCAATGTCAGCCACATTCAGAGAACCTGGCTTGATCACGTGCTCGTTCAGTCCCAGTCCAGCTGCCTTGGTGAGCTCTCATTAGATCAGTCCCCTTGTATCAGTGAGTGAACGCACCCGTCGCAGTCATGCTTTCCTTGTTCATGTTCTCCTTCCTTTGGCTCCTAATTTGGACCTTGGGGGCTCAGTCCAGTGCTCCAATGTGGGTCTGTCTCAATCTCCATCCATCGTCGGATGAAGGTTCCCTCTGATCCTGCCTTCCTTGCTCACTTCAGAATATTTTTATTTCCCTGTTACTTTGCCATTTCCACTGCATCTCAATTAATATTGCAGATTCTCTGTACTCTGATAAAACATTATCAGTATGACAGTATAAACATGAGTGTGGTAAATTAAAGAAGAGATACTATATCTCACTGTGCATACTATAAAATATATATCAAAGACAATAAGAGAACTCAGATGTTTGGAAAGTTTTGGAAGATGTTTAGGAATGAAAAGAGTGGGAGAAAAAAGATTCCAAATGCAGAAAGCTATTTGTTACTCAATATAACTATTTTCTTTTAGATAAAATAGTATTACAATAAAATCATAACTACGAATATTTCTTCTTGAAATTTCATGCCCTATTTTTCAATAATTATTAATGAAAACATAATTCATAAACAAAGGAATATTGTTCTCTAAAAAACAACTACGATGTATTTTGTAATCTGTTCCTGTTGCATTTTTTCTTAGTTAATTGTGTCTTCTACCTTTCAGTATCCTGAATCACTTTCTAAAATTTACCATTTATTACTCTCATACATAATTTTTATTTTGAATTTTAATTTTATGTCTTTCTCTTTTGTTCATTTCTTCATTTCCCATTCATTTGTTCAATTTTTCTTTATTATTTTCTATTTTAAAATTTTTCCATTAGGAATGCTGAACATATGTGTCTCTAGATAATTAGCATATCAAAGGAGTTGAAGAAAAACAAAAAGCTGATAAAAATGAATAAATCCCTCAAAGACAACCAAGAAAACTGAAAAATACAATCAATCAGGCAAAGGAAACAGTTAAAGACTTAAAATAGAAATAGTGGTAATAAAAGAAAATGAAAATTGAGGGAACTCTGGAAATGGAAAATCTAGTAAATGAACAGAAACTACAGAAATAAGTAAAACCAACAGAATACAAGAGAAAGAGTAAAGAATCTTGAGCACTTATGAACACTTGATTTTCGACAAGGGGGCTAAAGGTATACAATGGAAGAAGGAAAGCATCTTTAACAAATGGTGCTGGCATAACTGGATGTGAACCTGTAGAAGAATGAAAATATATCCATAGCTATCACCATGCACAAAACTCAGGTTCAAATGGATTAAAGACATCAACATTAATCCGACCACTTTGAACCTGATAGAAGAGAAAGTGGAAAGTAGTCTAAAAGATATAGGCACAGGAGACCAGTTCCTAAGCAGAACCCCAGGAGCACAGACATTAAGAGAATCAATGAATAAATGGGACCTCCTGAAACTGAGAATCTTCTGCAAAGCAAAGGACACTGACAGTAAGACAAAAAGGCTACCTTCCGACTGGGAGAAGATCTTCACAAAGCCCTCATCAGAAAAAGGTCTGATCTCCAAAATATACAAAGAATTCAAGAAACTAGACAATAAAACTCTAATTAACCCAATTAAAAAAATGGGTTACTGAACTCAACAGAGAATTCACAACAGATGAACTTCAAATGGCCAAAAGGCACTTAAGGTCATGCTCAACCTCCTTAGCGATCAGGGAAATGCAAATCAAAACAACTATGAGATATCATCTTACACCTTTCAGAAGAGCCAAACACAAAAACACCAATGATAGCCTATGCTGGAGAAGATGTGGAATGAGGGAAACACTCATCCATTGTTGATGGGAATGCAAACTTGTACAGCCACTGTGGAAATCAGTGTGGCTGTTTCTCAGGAAACTGGGAGTCACCCTCCCTCAGGACCCAGCAATTCCACTCTTGGGAATATACCCAAGAGATGCCATATCATACTACAAAAGTATTTGTTCAACTATGTTCATAGCTTCACTATATGTAATAGCCAGAACCTGGAAACAACCTAGGTGCCCCTCAATAGAAGAATGGTTAAAAAGGTGTGGAATATATACACACTAGAGTTTTACTCAGCGGTAAAAAACAATGACATACTGAATTTTGCCTGTTATTATGATCCTAGAGAAGCTAAATAAGAAGGTGAACCTGATGAAAATCATGCAGCTATCTGTCTGGAGATTGGAAATAGACAAGAGTCCCAGGTAACCTCGGGTGCACGGGGAAGTGCATTGTTGGAAAGGGAGAGAGTTAGAGAGAAGGGAGTAGGGGAGGAATGGGGAAAGCTCGGTGGACTGGGATGGGGGGGGGGAGGAAGGATGGATATGGGTTCAGGGAAGAATATATTTCAATAAGGGAGTCATTTTAGGGTTTACAGGAGACGTGATTATAAATGGGATCCCAGGTCCAAGGAGAGATCCCCAGATTGTTCTCTGGACAGAAGAGAGCGTGCCTGAAACAGCCTAGGCCCATAACCATACTGATGAATATTTTGCTTATCATCATAGAACCTTCATCTGGCGATGGATGGAGATAGAGACAGAGACCCACATCGGAACACTAGACTTAACTCCCTAGGTCCAAACGAGAAGCAGAAGGAAAGAGAACGCGAGCAAAGAAGACAAGACCAGAGGAAACCTACATCCGACCAAGAATGGTGATACAGACGGAGACCCACATTGGAGCACCAGACTGAGCCCCCCAAGGTCCAAATGAGGAACAGAAGGATGAAGAAAATGAAAAAGGAAATCAGGACTGCGAGGGATGCGATCACCCACTGATACAAGGGGACAGATCTAATGAGAGTTTACCAAGGCCAGTTGGACTGGGATTGAACTAGGACGCGATCCAACTAGATTCTCTGAATGTGGCCAGATTCTCTTAATGTGGCTGACCCGGAGTCTTTCTGAAAAGCCATTGACAATGAAACTGGGACTTGTTTCCTCTGCATATTCTGGATTTTGCCAATCCAGTCTTTCTGGACAATCACCTTCCTGGACCTGGAGGGAGGGGGTAGGAACTGGAACTTTCCACAGGGCAGGAAACCCTGACTGCTCTTAGGGATGGAGAGGGTGGGGGAAAGGCAGTGGGGGAAGTGGGAGGGTGTTGGGAGGAGGGGCGGAAATTGAAACTTTTATAATTTAATGAAATTACTTTCAAAAAAATGATTTGGGTCTGCATAATCTACATGTACCTTCTGTAATTTCTTTTCAATCAAAGTTAATTTTATAAAACACCAAATTTTAATTTGGTAGGGCTATGTATGTCTTTGTTACCATGGAAGTTATAAAAAATAAAATATTACATCAGGTGGAATCTCATATCTGTGCTGTAGATTGGAAATATGTCCTAGCAATCTTTGGAATTCTTTAACAGTTTGTAATTAATCTCTCATTATTTGCACTTCATATATTCTGTTTTTCTGTAAACATAATTTATATCCAAGAAAATTTATATCATGTCCTCTTTGTATTTGTTCCAGGAGCAATTTGTAAAAATCCAGTGCCATTGTCCTTGGCTTCTCAGTCAGTCCTCATTGCCAGAAACATTCAGAGGGTTAAGTTTGATCAATGCTCCATCACTCCCAGTTCAGCTGGCATTGGTAATCCCCCAGTATATCAGTTAAACTGTCTCAGTGCGTGGACACACCCCTCATAGTAATACTTGTCTCTGTAGTTCCCTGTACGTTTACCCATATTTCCCATACCCAGCCTTCCCTCGGTTTGTGTTTTCTTCTTTACCTCCATTTGGTTTTTCAAATCTTGAACTGTTTCCCTTACCTTTTTAGCTTGCTTTTTCTTGATTTTATTGGTTATCTATGAGAGATTTCCTCATTTCTTCAAATTTTTGTTTGTTATCTCCATTTCTTCATGGCAGTTTTTCACCACCTGTTTAAGTTCCTCTATCATTTTCTTATAGTTCCATTTAAAGTCGATTTCTTCTATTTCTTCTGGAGAAGGGTGTTCAAATCTTCTTGTTGAATGATCACTGGAATCTGGTGTTGTCATGTTGCCTTTCAGATTATTGGAGGAATTCTTGCATTGGTGCCTGCCCAACTCTTACTTCAAATGCAGCCAGGAGAATCTTTGCATTGGTCTAAACTTTGCTGTGTGATTCTGAGTGCATCTCCTCAGTGCAGAAGTAAAAACTGTTCCCTGGTCCTCTGGGTGTGTGTGGCCTTGGTGCTGGAGCAGGAACTCCATCCAATTCCATGAAGCAATATTCACTCCATCTTCAAGGTCAGCCATCCCTTTGTCCTCAACCCTTCAGGACTCTCTAAAGCCCTTCTACCACCAACTAGAGTGGAGGCTCTGTTTTTAGGGCCTCATCTGATGGGTCTGTTCTTCCTGGATCATCTCAACATCCTAAGATAGATTGGTACCTGGCTGTAATTGCATCTGTAAAGTCTCCTTGGCACAGCACCAGATTAAATACCTGACTGAATTTTTAATTTTATTTTCGTCACTGTCATAAAATGCCCCTTCTAAAAGCAATGTAGGGGAAAAGGGTTGATTTTTGTTTCACAGTTCCCAAAGGATATTGTCCATCATGGTGAGGATTGCATGGCCTAAAGGGCTAAGGAAAAAAATGACTGATTATATTGTACATATACTCAGGAAGCAGAGTAGTATATGATAAGAAAGTCGGGTACTATCTCAACATCCCCCACAACAAGGGATATTCTTCCCACAGAAAGACTCTGCCTTCTGGAGGTCCCATTAACTCCCAGAACAACACCAGCTGCTGTGGACCTAGTGTTCAAACACATGAACTTATGGGGGACAGTCTCATTCAAGTGGGGGACACTTCCATTCAAACCTCATACACCTGAATGAGCAGCAGATGGGGACTTTGATGTTAGCCCCCAATGCATTATTTCTCTGACCTTTTCAGATTTTTTTGTAACACTGTTGCTCAAAATTTATAGTTGAGGCAACTAGAGAACAAACCAAACCAGTCACCAGGTCAGGGCTGTACATTGGAAAACAAAGACTAACATTCAGGTAGTCTCATTTTCAACCATATGGTCTTATCTACATAATTCCTCACTCCATGGGTGATGACTTGCAGTGAGAAAAGAGAAATAAATAACAAACAACTAGACAGTGGTTCAATAAAGAGTGGAAATTGTTATGTTCTAATATAAAATATGAAATGCCAGACTTTGTGGAGGTACCTCTTAAATCTCACATAAAACTCCTGTATCTCAAAACTTTTCTTTGAAGCTACCAGTATCACGACTGGTATTTCAACTATTCCCTTTGATGTTATTTCCTCATGTCCAACTGCTAGTAATTATCCAAGTTAGATCCACAGGGGCCTGAGTTCAGGGTACTGTCATACACTGCTTAAAATCAAACCCAGCCCATGATTTCACAACACAGATACTGCCTCCCACAGATACCTAGGCCCTGGAAGCCTCTAACTCTTCTCCAATTTAGGCCACCATGATTCTCCAGCCCATGTTCTGACTCAGCTCTGTGTCTTAGATCTCTCTATCTGCAGTGGCAGGCAGGGTACCCAAACAGTGACCACCACCTGGGAGGTGAAGTGCTGGTGGAGGTGAAGTTCATGATGGTGCCCACTTTACTCTTTATCTCCTTCCCATTCAAAAAATGGCATAAAAGGTGTTGGAGACTTTGGAATAAAGGGCAAGTACAAGGAGACACAATGGCAAGAGACACACCATACAAAGACCTGGAAAACAGTAGAAGTTAACAAGCCACGATGGCTCTGAATTATAAGGCATCAGAAGAGCAGGATGGGGACAAAGAGTAAATATAAGTACTCATTAGTGACAAATAACTGATAGAAAGATTCCAGGAACGCCACTTTGCATTAAAACTACTGACAAATAAAACAATAAACATTGTACTATAAAATTATACTAATTTGAAAATGTATAACAAGGTTTAAATGTTACTAAGAAGATGCTTTGTTCTATCCATCAAGTGCAACATCTGAAAAAAAGATCAAGAGTGCTTTGTTCTAAAATCAAATGCTAATAGGCTGAGTGTTCATTGAATGCATTATAAACATGAATGAAATCAATCTTATGCACCAAAAACTTCAATTTCTAAAACTTCAGAGAATGAGGTGGCATTGCCCATAGGTCTCTTTCTTGATATTTGAGGTGTTCTAGCTCACCCACTGTTCTACTTCCAATCTTCTGTTTAAGCAAATAAGATGCTGAGGTCATGTCCTGCATCAGGAAAGTGTCTTGGTTTGAAGTTCAAGGGAAGGGCTAAGGAGTCACAGTGAATCACAGTCAATGAAGACATGTGGTTTCACTGTAGAAATTAGAAGCCTTAGAAAATCAATGTGGGATGGCTGGTTAGAGGTAAAACTCTATGTGTGTGTGTGTGTGTGTGTGTGTGTATGCCTGAAAGCATGTGTGTGTGTGTGTGTGTGTGTAGTGTGTGTGTGGGTGTGTCTTTCTGTCTGTCTCTCTGTTTGTAGAGGCCAGGGGTCATCCTGAAGCGACAGTCTGTCCATCAGCATCTGTATACCTTGTGTTTTGGGACAGAGTGTCTCATTAAATCAGAGAACTCAATAGTTATGGGTGGTTATCTAGTCATTTTACCACTGTTATTTTCCCATCTCTGTCTCTCTGGAGAGAGTTTCGATCACAAATGAACACCTGTTTTTTTCTATCTGGATGCTGAGGACTGAAATCAGATCCTTGTGCTTTTTGGGTAAGCAATTTCTCCACTCAGCCATCTTTCCGTTCCCTATCTGAAAATTATTGCTCTGTTGAAGGAATGATATCTAGATTAAATATCAACTTAAAAACTCAACTAAAATGAAATCCCTCCAAATTCACCCCATATTGGTGTAGGACATATTTGATGTTCAGAGCAGGCAGATCACAGAGAGTAGGGTACCTTAGAAGTCTACCAAACAAGGTTTGAGTTAGAAATAAAGGGCAATGGACAAGAGTAAGGAATGGAAATGAGAACATTAGATCTATAAGTCAATGAATGTTTATTGCACAAATTCAATTCCACATATTAAAATCACACCTAGAAGTCAGCATACCAAGTGAAGAAATATTTTAGTGAGGACTGTACAAGAAATGTCCCTGAAAATCTATCTTAAGTAGAAAGAATTATTCAAATATACCTCACACTCTGATGGGACTAGCATTAAAACAATCTTAAAAGGGCCAAGGGAAATAGGGAAGGCTCAATCTGTGATTCTGCAATGTTTATCATTGTGTGTCTTCTACTTCTTATTATCTGCACTTTTTAAAAACTTGTTTATCAAGTGGAAGATTGGAGGTGAAGCCAAAACCTGAATCTTTGAATAACAAAGGAGGAATTAATGCCTTATATCTCACAAATTTAATGGATATTTTAACAATCTTTTCTTTTCTCATAATGTTGATTATGTTATCCCAACCCCATTACCTTTTTCAATTCATTCTAATGAGCATATGCTATACCCAGTGAGGCAATGCTCAGGGCACACCTCCTTTCTGATGGCCAAGATGAGTCTGCCAGAAGGCCCAGATTATAAGGTCACAATGAAGTGAGTGGATGTCAGCTAAAATATCTAAGGTTGGACAGCAGGCAACACCTGCCAGTTAACACAGATGTTGAAGGGAAAGCAGGTCCTTAACCCAAGACATCTCCAGTTTGCCTACAGGATCCAGAAGTTGATGTTTCTCCCTGCCTGATTCTTAAGAAACAAGGTAAAAAATGACCATAAAAATTATATTCATCCTACTTGGTGGGATTGTCTTTGCTTTCCCCTTTATCATCCTGAAAATGTTATTTCAGATAGGATGTATGTGGGACCAGTCTGCTCTGACATTAAAGTAACTCAATACATGTACATAAGTATATGTTTTAAGACTACAAATAGAGGAAAGAAACTGAGGGAAGAAGAACAAATGCTGCCTGCCCCCTCGATAGAGAACTGACATTTGATTCTCTCACATGAGCTTCTGAAACTTTCAACAATGTATTCAAAATTAGAAGATATTTTGGGCGGTATTTTTTATTATTATTAATTTATAAAACTTTCAACTTTCTCCCCTCCTCCCAGTACCCTACCACTCCTCCCACTCCCTCTCCTGCTCCCTATCCAGTCCTAAGGGTTGTAACACTAAATGCCGGCATGTTGGGGTATCTGTTCTTGCACAGTACCCCACAGCTGGCATACACCAAAGAAAATCACAGACGGGACTCCATAGGATTATAAACTGATTGGCCCATTAGGTCAGGCTACTTATTAGAATCTTGGTCTAGAAGTCCCTTCCTATACTTTTAATAGTGGATTGTTTCCTCTATCTTTTGCCATGTATAAAAATCAGTTCAATGTTTATCAATATCTAGACTTGAAATATTGTTTCCATTTTAGGAAGCAATCTCTTTTCTCCATTTTTCTCATAGCAGCATCCTATTTATTTTCTGGATCCATCTTCCTCTTTCCTTTTCCCAACATGGGTTTGAGATTTATGGGTATTTTAAGTATGTTCAGCTCTATATGTGTTAGTTGTTCTTTTTTCTTTTTTGGTTTTGTTTTTTGTTCTTAAATTTGCAAATGAAACATTATTAAATAAATATCAAAGACAATGTTTGAGGATAATATTAAGCTTCACCAGACAAGATGTTCCAAGTTTACATCCATTTTTTTCAATCATTCTGCATTTTGCAAAATATACATGTCAGTCAGTACAACCCTTCAACACATTCCAATATATATTTACTGAGGGAAGATCTGTTCATTATTAGAGCTAAGATATTCTGAGAAAAACTGTTGATATTTTTAGGCTTCTCAAAATCACAGAGTTGTAATTTTTTTACAGATAACTAAGTTTGATAACCAATCCATGAGACACCCTCTCCAATCCTGCTGAGAGCAAATTCTACTCAGTAATTCAGAGGCACTGATCTAAATCTCTCAGTCAAGAACTTCAAAGTGACTTTGCCAACACATTATCCACGATGGCAGATGGTCAGGGAGAGCCATATGAAAAGTCACAGTTCATGTCTGTGAAGAAATCACCTGGCCATATTAGTCCTAATTAGAAATCCCATTTTCTTCTGGAAATTCCATTAGAAAACAAGAGTAGAAACAATCAGTAAGGCTTCCTGCATAGGATCAATTGATTTTGTTATTATGAAATGAGTATTGAAAAGCAGTTGTTTTCCAGTCAGATACTTCTACCACCTGTAGCATTCTTGTATTTGAAAAATTATTTATGAAAAAATGTTTAAAATTAATCACACACTAGCTCAGAATTGAGAATAACAGAGAGTTATTTATTTAGGGGTAGACTCACATATCACAATTCTTCTATGAAATGTGGAACAGCATTCAAATCCAGCAGCCTGGAAAGAGGACGTACATGTGATTTACATCGACATATATAGTATCAGAGTTCAAGTCCAAGTGGGTCTGTATCTTGAACAATACTGGCAGTAGGAAATCAAATAACAACTCCCTACTTTGTTTAAATGAGAACTTTCTAATCCTAATACAATGTTATTTACAATAAAAAGAAATATCAGTTAAAAATTAAAATTGCAAGCATCATAAACAATAACAAAAAAGATACATACAATAAATGTTTTAATAATTACCCAATCCTCTTGAGTTCAAGTCTTGTATAATAAATAACTAGGCCAAATATAAGAGGAAAGTAACTAACATTCCTGCGGAGATGAAAGAGGACACGGTTCATGAAAAAAGGACCAAAGTGGATGAGTTTATTAAGAGTTGGGGGACAGTGAGGGAAAAACAGGAAAGAAGGGGAACGGGAATGAAACACTCAGATTTTTAAAACAATCCCAGTGCATGAGCCTGAAGGGAAGGCATATCTACATCAGACCATGGTGAAGTGAATATCAATCAGCCAGTACATATGCTGCTGGGAAATGTAGTTTCCCGGGAGAATATCAGTAACCACAAATATCTACTTGTCAAACCCATTAAAGACCCTAGAAGAGAAATATTACTTGAATAAGCAGGAAGGACACTCAAGTAACTTCCAAAAATGTGCAGTAAATGACAGAGACAACTGGATATCTGAGCAATCACTCAAAATCTCATTTGCAATGGTGGAACAACCAGCATTGGCAAAGATCTAGAGTAACTGAGAGACCATTTTCAGAGGCAGAAAATATTCAAAACTGCATTACCTTGTCTTGGTAAGATCTGACAGTCTTTTTCTTTGCTTTTTTCTCTGATAGTTTTATAACATTATATAAAATAGGAACCAATGTTTCCACCTCCTCCCCTCCTATCATTTCCCTCCCATACCCCAACATCCCCTCTTCCCTTCCCCCTACAGTTCTAAGAAAGGACAGTGTACCCTGCCTTGTGGAAAGTCCAAAGCCTTCCCCCATCCATCCAGGCTTAGGAAGGTATTCATCCAAATATAAGAGGATCCCTCCCCAAAGAAAAACAGTAAATGCAGTAGAGGCAAATCACAGTATCATTCTTATTGGCTTCTCTGTCTGCCTCAAATGTGACCACACTCTGAGGGTCCAGTATATCCCATGCTATTTCAGACCCAGTCCATCTGGATTTGGTAAGCTCCCATTAGTTCAAATACACTGTCTGGGTAAGTGGACCAATCACTCCCGGTCCTGTTTTCCTTGGTCATATTCTCCCTCCATTTGCTCTTCCACTGTCCATTGAGAGCTCAGTCCAGTGCTCCCATGTGGGTCTCTTTCTCTATCCCCATCTGTAGCTGGAGGAAGATTTTATAGATGAAGATAGTTATCAGTCTTAATCTGGGACAAGGCCAGATCAGTTGACCCTCTCCTCCAATGACCAGGGTCCTAGCTGGCAACATTCCAGTGGACAACTGGAAATCCTTCTAGAGCAAAGAATCTTGCCAACCACAAAATGGATCCCTGAAGTAATTTATCGTCTTCCCTTTTCCCATATCTGCCCTTTCTATTTTTCAACCAACACACTCCCCAAAGATCTTCCAACCCTATGTTTCACAATTCACTATTCCCCTTTCCTTCCCCTAATCACACTTCCATTGTATAACCCCACTCCCATCCCCATACTTCCAACTTTTGCCTGGTGGTCTTGTCTACTTCCAATTTCCAAGAGGACCTAGTTATATTTTCCTTTATGTTCACCAAGTTACTTAGATTCTCTAGGATCAGGAAGTATATGCTAAATGTTTTATGATTATGGCTAGAATTCACCAATGCATGAGTACATACCATGATCATATTTTTGGGTCTGGGTTATCTCACTTTGGATAGTGTTTCTATTTCCATCCGTTTTCAAGCAAAATTCAAGATATTATTTTATTTCCCACTCTAATTTCCAGAAGTGTCACAATTTCTTTATCCATTCTTCCATTAACGGGTTGTTTCCGGGTTTTGCTATTGCAAATAATTCTATTATGATCATAGTTGAACAAATGCTATTGTAGGATGATTGGGCATCTCGTGGATATATTACCAAGAGTGATATTGCTGGATCCTTAGGTAGGTTGACTCCCAATTTTCTGAGATACTCCCACTCTGCTTTCCAAAGTAGTTGCATTACTTTGCCAACCCACCAGCAAGAAATGAGTGTTTCCCTTACTCCACATACTCTCCATTAAAGGCTATCACTGGTGTTTTTAATTTAGCTATTCTGACAGGTGTAAGATGGTATCTCAAAGTTGTTTTCGTTTGTATTTCCCTGATAGCGATGGAAGTTGAACATGTCCTTATGAATCTTTTGGCCATTTAAATTTCTTCTATTGAGAATTCATTATTCAGTTGAGTATCCCCTATTCATTTTGGATTATTTAGAATTTTAGTGTCTAGTTTCTTGCTTTATTTATATATTTTGCAAATAAGATCTTTGTCTGATATTTGGGTTACTGAAGATTTTCTTCCATTCAGAAGGTTGCCTTTTTGTCTTAATGATTGTGTCCTTTGCTTTACAGAAGCTTTCCAGTTTCAGGAGGTCCCTTTAATTCATTGTTGCTCTTATTGACTATGCTACTCGGTTCAACATAGGAAGTGGACTCCGGTACCCATGTATTGCAGGCTAATTTCCTCTTTCTCTTCTGTCTGATCCTGTGTGATTGAATTTATATTGAGGTCTTTAATTGATTTACACTTGAGTTGGTGAAAGGTGATAAATAAGGATATATATTCAGTTTATTATTGTCTTAGATTACATTGATAGATTTTTGTACGTTGAACCAGTCCTGCATCTCAGAGATGAAGTTATCTGATCATTCAAAATGGATTTTTTGATGTGTTTTGGATTTAGTTTACCAATATTTTATTTAAAATTTTTGAATGATGTTCATGTGTGAGAATGGTCTCTAATTCGCTTTCTTGCTTCAGTTTTTCTGTGGTTTTCGTATAAGAGTAACTATAGCTTCGTGAAAAATTTGTAAATGACTCTTCTATTTTTGTTATGAGCAACACATTGAGGAGTTTATGTATTAGCTCTTCTTTGTAGAATTCTGCACTAAACTGTCTGGTGATTGGTTTTTGTTGTAGGAAGGTTTTTGATGACAGCTACTATTTCCTCTTGACTCTTAGGTCTATTTAAATTGTTTATGTGGTCTTGATTCGATTTTGGTATATGGTATTTATCTGAAAAGTACCCATTTCTTTGACATTTTTCAAATATGTTCAGTACATGCTTCCCTCTCCATCCAGTTCCATAAAGGTGAGCATCCAAACAACCAGGCTCATACAAAGTCTGTTCATGCAGTCTAATCAAAACCCATTGCCATTGTCCTTGGCTTCTCAGTCAGCCTTCATTGCCAAACACATCCAGAGTGTACAATTTGATCATATGTTCCATCATTCCCAGTCCAGCTGGCCTTGGTGAGCTCCCATTAGATCAGTCCCACTGTCTCAGTGTGTGGATGCACATTTCATAGGCCTGACTTCCTTGCTCATCTTCTCCCTCCTTCTGCTACTCAATTGGACCTTGGGAGCAAAATCCAGTGCTCCAATGTGGGTCTCTGTCTCTAGCCCCATCCATGGCCAGATGAAGATTCTATGATGGTTTGCAAGATATTTTTCTGTGTGGCTATGGAACAAGACCATCAGGCATTATCTCATCTGCTGCCCAGGGAAAAATCAGGGGACCTCTCCTTGGACCAGGAAGGCCTCTAAAGTTAAGTCTTTTGCAGACCCTAAAATGGCTCCCTTAACTAAGATATTTACTTCCCTGCTCCCATTTCCACCCTTCCTCTATCCCACACATCCCATTCCACCAAGCTCTCTTGAATTTTACCTTTCTAAGTTCTCTCTAGAAATCTCCCCTTACATCCACCCCCAGATCTCCATGCACCAAATTTTGCCTGGATTCACCCTCTTATTTACCTTCTCTAAGATCACGAATTATAAGCTCAATATTCTTTATTTATGGCTAGGATCAACTTATGAGTTAGTATATACCATATTTCTATTTTTGGGTCTGTGTTATCTCACTTATTAAAGCGTTTTCTATTTCCATCCATTTGCATGCAAAATTCAAGATATCATTGCTTTTTACCACTGGGTAAAACTCCAATGTGTATATGATCCACACTTTCATTAACCATTCTTCTCTTGAGGGACACCTAGGTTGTTTCCAGTCTATGGCTATTACATAGCTATGATCATAGTTGAACATATGAACATAGTGATCATGCTATGATCATAGTTGAACAAATTCTTTTGTAGTATGACAGGACATCTCTGGGTACATACCCAAGAGTGGAATTACTGGTTCCTGAGGTTGGGTGACTCCCCACTTCTTTAGAAACTGGCACACTGATTTCCAAAGTGGCTTCACATTTTTGCACCCCCACCAAAAATGGATGAGCATACCTCTCACTCCAAATCTTCTCCAACATAAGTTATCATCGTTGTTATTGATTCTAGCTATTCTGACAGGTGTAAGATGGTATCTCAATTTTGTTTTGATTTGTATTTCCCTGATAACTAAAGAGGTAGAGCATAACCTTAGGTGTCTTTTGGACATTTTAATTTCTTTTGTTGAGAATTCTCTTTTCAGTTCAGTATCCCATTTTTAATTGGGTTGAATAAAGTTTTAGTTTCTAGTTTCTTCAGTTCTTTGTGTATTTTGGAGATCAGACTTTTGTCTGATGAGTCATTGTTGAAGATATTCTCCCAGTCAGTAGGTTGACATTTTGTCTTAATAAGAGTGTCCTTTGATGTACAGAAGATATTCAGGTTCAAGAGGTCCATTTATTCAGTGTTGCTCTTATTTTCTGTGCTACTGGAGTTCTCCCTAGGAAGTGATCTCTTGTGATCATGTCTTGAAGACTATTTCCTACTTTCTCTTCTATCAGGTTCAAAGTGGTAAGATTAATATTGAGGTCTTTAATTTTTCTCTGTCCTCTTGGAAAGGTATAGTGAAGAAATAGTTTAAATCAATATTCCATTCTTTTGGTAATAGAGAAGGCAGAGGAATTCCAGACTGTAGAGAGCCTATAGCTGAATCACCTTGAGAGCTCTTAGATCTCTCATCCTTCTCCATTTGCCAGATTTCTTTCTAACAATAATACTGGAAAATTTAAAGACTTTGTTCATTATTCAATGTGGTAACATCTATTTGCTTTATTATCAGATCTCCTAAAACCTGAATTTTGTTTTGTTAAAGCCATTGTTTAAGCCATATATGTTTCACAGTTAATCATTTTAAAGGCAAGGCTGTTAGTAATTCTGATTGTTTGACCACTGTTTTGTCTTGTTGCACATACTGAATGGCTAGTGACTTTTTAATATCACCTTATGATTTTGTTTCCAGAAATATGAGTTTTGTGGTATACATGAATGTTAACTAGAGAATTCTATTGCTACAATAAATCATGACCCCAAAAATACACTGTGATATTAGATGCACATGACAGCAGACTTTGTTTCTGTCCTTCTGGCTCTATAATTTCAACCCAATTTGTGCTTTGTGTCACTTGAAACAAGGTTCCAATTTCAAGGAAATGAATATCTTTAAGAGGCCAATCTGCATGTCAATAAGCTAGAATTATGATTCTAACATCAGCATCTGTTTCTTATAAGCCCTCAATTGCAATATCATTTATATGCACTCTTTGATTAGCTTTTGATCATTTTCGAAGTATGAGCAAATATAGCTTCATATTTCCAATTTGAGTTTTTCATTCATCTTCCATGTTTACTCCATCATCCATAAATTTATGTTTTTTATAATCCTCTCAGTATTGTTTAATTTTCCTGATGAGCAATGTTCTCAACATGACAGAGATTGACTGAAATTTATTTGACAGTGGAGCCTGTGAGAGCCCCCCAATGAGTTTCCCAGTGTATCAGACTGTCTTGTTAGTCTTTTATTGACCTTCATTTATTAGTCCAATGTCAGCGTTTGCCACACCTCCTATATTTACCAGAAGACTGACTCCTCCTATTCTTACCATACCTAGAGGAGTCATTTTTCCTACTGATATCTTATCTAAAGTTGCTTCTTAGATGTCCTTTTCTACAACAGTTAAAACATTTGACATTGTGGTGTCTCCTCATACCACTAAAAATGACTTTTCCTACCATAGTCTTAGTGCTTCAGTCAAATGTTTCAACATTTATTGTATGTAAAATTCATTTACCTATGGTGTGCAGATGTGAGCAGTAAAGACCCCAAAATTTTTTATATTCTAACTTGACATTTTCAAAAGTCAAATTTTGTTTTTAATATATCAAGCTTCACGGCCTGTCACTCCTACTTTTATAGCCTTAATGTTTTTAAGAAGTCACTAAAGTGTTCTCTCTGACCCTATTTAACCCTGATATATGACTCAATCCTCTTTCTTGGCTTCTGAATCCTTCTCCAAGCATTTATTGCTGCTGTGCTACATAGGAACAATGTATTTTTGCTGTAGCCATCCTGTTTCTGAGGTTTGGAGTAATGACCCTCTCCCAGAATTTAATCTTGGAAGTGTGAAATCTATTTTCTTTCCCTTCTTGTTCTAAAACTTTTTTCTCTCTTCTCCATTAACATTTCCAAAGCAAGAAAAGTACATTATCTCGGACTACTGATACTTATGGAAACTATGCTGTTGGGAAGCCTTAGTGCTTGAAGCCAAAACTTTTACCATTTTCCAGATCGAAGGTGGATAAATCCCACAAGAAATTCATGCTTGAGGTGGTAGAACCTCTTTTAATGTTAATTTGCTGATTATTTAGAAAATTATGCAACAACCTTCCTCAAAACCCGGTAAAACTACTTTCGAGTATATATTCAAAGGAGGAGGATGCTCAATCATGACACAAGGGCATGTGCTCAACTATATTTATAGCAGCTTTTTTGTCATATTCAGAACCTGGACACAACCTAAATACCCAGCAATTGAAGAAAAGATAAGGAAAATGTGATACATTTACACAATGGAATACTACACTACAGAAAATGACATCTTGAAATTTGTAGAACAAAATGTATGGAGCTAAAAAAACCACTATTTTTAGTGAGGTAATGCAGACCAAGAAACAGTTATGACATGTACTCACTCATAGGTGGTTTTTGAACATAAAGCAAAGAAAAGCAGACTACAAATCACAATCCCAGAGAACATAGACAAAGATGACAACACTAAAAGAGATTAAATAGATCTACATGGGAAATAGAAAATGACAAGATCTCCGGAGTAAATTATGGGCTCGAGGATCTTGTTAATGGGTTGACCGAGGAAGGTAGGTAGATTATATTGGGACACTCTGATTAGTGCTGCTGCCTGGAAAAAATGGCAGAATGTTTTTGCCCATTTGGGACCAATAAGCTGCTAGGAATCTGAGATGTAGTGCTCATTATGTATTTTATTCTTCAGAGGCATGTGACCAATTATGACAATTAATATCTGATTCCATTTTAAATTAGTCTCCCAATCAACCTAAGCCCAAAACCTTAGACATTGGTCATGAAAATGAAAGTATTACCCAAGCAAGGGTACAAAATTTCATTGATTATAATCTGTGAAGGAGCTGTTCATCATTTTTTTTTGTTTGTGTAGGTTCTCCCCATTAAGAAGTAAAGTTCTTGAATCAGGTGTGCATAGAATCAACACTATCCACCAAAGGGTAGAGAATTTTTTTAATCTACCTGTGTTTAACAAAGTTTTAAGCCATTTCTTAGAATGGAGTGAGGTTGTTGTGTTCTGTGTTAATCTCAAATTTGGTAAGTGCACAACATACACTGTCAGAAGGTATTTCAAATCTTGAATCCAGAGAGTCAGTATCTCCTGTGAAATTTCAGTATATATATATATATATATATATAGATATAGATATAGATATAGATATAGATATAGATATAGATTAGATATAGATATAGATATAGATATAGATATAGATTAGATATAGATATAGATATAGATATAGATATAGATATAGATATAGATATAGATATAGATATAGATATAGATATGTCAGGTTAGTGTGTATTCCTGAAAAGGCTAACATCCCAGAGTCCTCTCCATGACAACGTGTTATGATGCACTGTTGCATAGATTGGGAAATGTATCTTGTCTCATTGTTAGCAGACTTTTTCTGAGGCTACTCTAATATTTCCATCTAATGAGTTTTTACATATATATTCATATCTTTCATAGATACATTTATATGTAAACACACATACACACATATTATTTTCTCAATATTTGGTTTACTGTCATTTGAATTGATCAAAAATGGTATTCTTGCACAGTCTTTAAACTGAATACCCTCCCAGAAATGTAACTGTGACAAACAATTGTTGGTAAAATTACCTACGTTAGTGGGCTTTGTGTGGTAGGCAGGTAAAGGACAAGGGTGTTTTTCAAAATTGATCCACATGAGTGAAACTAGGCAATAGCAGCTTGGTTTTTTGAGGATATGTTATCTTGAAGCAAAATTTTTTTAGTAATATAATCAGTATATTTCTTGTTTCCCTTGTCAGCATTTGAATTAAAAGGGTCCTTTATTTATGAGGAAAAGGCACGTTTCATTCTGTATTTGAAGTCCCAAATGTTTAAAAGTCCAGGGATATCTCTGTAGACTCTAGTTTCCAGTGCAGTTAGCAGAATTCTAGAATTAATTGTAACTTGAGGGGCCGACTTGTTGGTGTATCTGTCATGCCTGGCACCCCACAGCCAGTATACTCCAAAGAAAATCATAGAGAGGACTCCATAAGATTATTAAACTGATTAGGCCATTAGCCCAGTCTTCTCATTAACTAAGTTTTACATCTTATGGCAAACCATAATTCTTGTCTGTGTTAATCTTGTGGATCAGTACCTGTTCCAGTAGGGCAGGATTCATCTTAATTCACTGTGTTCTGTGCAGGAATGTTGAGCAATGGACTTTCTTCTTCTCAGCATTCTCCTGTTCCCCTTGCATCACCTGTACTTCATGTTTTGTTTTCCTTTCTATACTTCCTGCCTGATCAATCAGCATTTATTAAAAATATAATTGACAGATTACAGACAATCTCCCACACCATTTCCCAATCTTTATGTTTTAACAAAGGAAAATATCCATAGTCCATTTTTTTGGGGGGGAATATAGGCATTGTTCCACACTATTTCCTGCTAATTGGAGGCACTGATAATCTCATGGGGACCTAAAGAAAGTTTAGAGTTATTAAGTCTTGATGTAAAATGCATTGTGTCTCAATCATCTCAGGCAGCAGTCTTGAATCAGTTCTGGATGTAGAACTCAGACATCTGGGCCATCTGTTCCTACCAGGGATTTCTCAGGTAGTCTTCCTTGATCAAATCTTATTTTTCTTAGATCAGAATGAATGCACAGCCTCTCATTTTCTGTGGAAACAAAAGCAAAATCCCTTCTCCAATGTTGCATACATTTTGAATTCGGTTTTGAAGCCAAAGTACTCTCCAAATACCTATCTTGGATTAGTTCAGCAACAATTATAAACAAAAGTCTTGTTAGCAGCTGTTGCTCCTTCCTTAGGATTCAAACAATTCAAAGAGAACACAAAGGCATACAGTATCAAGATTCTCTGTGTATTTTCCATCTTAAGGTGGCTTTATTTTAACCTCTATTTTTTTCATTTTTACTTTTATTTTTTGAGACAGGTTCTCTGTATAACTTTGTCATGGAATAAATCTTAGACCAGACTGTCCTTGAACTCACAGAGGTCTGTCTGTCCCTGCCTTCCCAGTGCTGGGGATAAAGGTGTATGTTACCAAACCTTGAAAACAGAGAGCTCAATCTACCTCAGCCTCCCAGGCATTGGGATTAAAGGTGTGTACCACCACACCAAACTACTCTCTTATTTTTTTACTTTAAGAACTTTAACTTTTATACAGCATGTATTTTTAAGACGTTGTAAACTGTTTAGGGGTTCTCTTCCTGTTTGAATCTCTCCTTATGTATATCTCACTTTTCTGAATACACAAGTCTTTACTAAGCAGTATTTGAAGGATGAAAGTCAGGGCTTTGACAGCTGGATACTTTCCATTCCTTAGCTTTTTGCAATTTCAAACTCAGTGCAGAGATACTAGCTGCAGCCACGTTTATTGCCATAACTCTACAGTATTTCAAGATCTCTCCGGCAAGCAAGCTACAGCATTCTGCTCACAGACCACACTCAGTCAGACAGTCTGCCTGAAGGAGTCAGAGTTTGCCCTGGAAGGGAGGCCCAGAAAGCCGACATTTTAAAACAGCACAGCATTTTTCTTGCTTTGACTGAAAACTGAAAAACATGTTCCTGACCAGGATGAAATAGAAGATATATTCTCTGAGTTCCCTTGCTGACTTATTATGGGTGTAAAGTAAAATTTTATCAATCAAGGGAAATATATGTGGATATTGTAAAAGAAGGCTCTTTCCTGTTATTATTCAATTGCTTCTCTGCAGAGAACAAAGTCGCACCAAATAAACAGTAAAGTGTCCATGGGTGTTTCTGATCTCTCTAATCACTCCCATTTCTCAATTCTTGGGTTCTCAATGGGATTGGTGATTCTGGACTATATCCTTGAGTTGATAGCACAATGTAATTTTAAACAATGTATCTCAGATTTGCATAAATTTAACTATTATTATATTAGTTCTCCATGTTTGTGGACATGTTTGTGGCATATCCAGTAAATGCCAGAATGTTCTTTATTGTCTTACATTATACTACCATTATATCAAACTTATCATACAAAAAAGCAACAGAAGTTCCAAAGTGTAACAGCAAAATAACAAGGGACCTTAACCCTTAAAAAAAGGATACAAATCACTGGAGTTCTGAGAATGGGTAATACAGTCATCGAAAGTGGTAATATCACTTCCTTTTAAACTAGTTAATAATAATACAATAAAATCTTGAACATTTGTAGTTGCAAAACCAATTAAGTAAATTTCTTTGAACATTCATGGCACCAGTTCCCATGACTTTTTTGAATATATATATATGAGCATAGATTATCATATGTATATATAGAGTTATTGTTGCAAATTTAATATATACATATTAATCTACAAAAATATTAATATGCATCTCTAAATATATAAATAGTTCCTTCATATTTATGTGCCTTTTTTCTTCCTTTGGTCTTCTTTACTATATCTTTCCTGCCTCCTGTGCCAGCAATATAACACAATCATCTGACAACCCTACAAATCTACAACTCAAAGAAGGGAAACACGCCAATACTACCACCAGGTAAAATACCCTGAAATTTATCAGAAGAGATAGAGATGGACTCTTTACACTCATATCAGAAACAATTCATCAGGAAGAAGTCTCTATCCATTCCTTTATATTTCTATACATATAGTCTCTGACCATTAGGGTGGTTTCAATTTTGCTAGAGGAATGTTTGAGTGAAGTAAAAAATAATACTGTACAGTCTTTGAATCTGACACTATCCCAATGGTTTAAATTGTGAAAATCACATTTTGTTAGAATTACTTATGATTTTAGTGTTTCCATGATAGGCATTTGAAGACAGAGGATGGTACATTTTTGGTTCCCAGCAATCCGAATACCTTAGAACCAAAACAATCAAGCAGAAACTGTATTAATTAATTAATACTTGGCCCATAAACTCTAATTTCTTAAGGGCTAACTTTTACATATTAAATTAACCAATCATCATTAACCTGTGTATCGCCAGGTGACAGTGGCATATGGGCAAATTTCAGCATGTCTGAATCTGTCAGCTCCATAATTCTTTCTGACTCTGCCTTCCTTCAACAATTCTATGAGCCAAACCAGATTCTTTATTTATTAACCAATAAAAGCAACACATAGAAAGATGGATCTCCCATACCATTTGACCTTTACTATTTAAATTTAAAAAAGCTTTAAATTTAACCTAGTAATAGTATATGTAACAAAGAGCTTGGAAGTAAAAAAATTCAGTTATAATATTTATATCTACACCTTCTTTTACCATAATTAAAAAAACTATGACTATAAATTTTTCAACACCATCAAATACTCCAAAAGGATCTAAGTAAAAAGGAAGTACAGTGTGATCAACTTCCAAAACTCTAGAATTGTTATAGACATGTTACTGCCTGGACAGTCACCCAAAGATCAGATCTGCTGCTCCAATGGGGCATCCATCTTCAGGTTTGTTGTCCAACAAACTCTTCAATGAAGCATGAAATTTCAAAGACAGTTCCACCTATATTGGCAGTTTTCCATTCGCTTTCTTTTGTATCCTGCAGAATATATGCAGACACTTTCATGAGTCAGGAACCCCCAAGGATCATCCCATATTTAAGCAAGTTCACCACTCCTTTCTGGGTTGTAACATGAAGGGCCTACTTGTTGGGGATTTTCTGTCCTGCCCAGTTCCCCAAGCTGTTTAGCCCCCAAAAAATAACACAGAAGAGTCTGTAAGTTATAAAGCTGATTGGCCCATTAGGTATAGTCTCTTACTTGCTAACTCTCACATCTTGATTATCCCATTTTTCTGATCCATATTAGCCATGTGGCTCAGTACCTTTTTCAGTGGGGCAGATCATATCCTGCTTCAGTGATCTGGTCAAAAGTAGGAGGAATCAATTTCCTCCTCCCCAGAAATCTCCTGCTCTCCTTGCATCATTTCTACTTCCTGTCTGGTATTCCCACATACACCTCCTGCCTGACCAGCCACCATTTATATAAATGATGACTGACATAATACAGACAATTCTCAGGTAGCACTTTGATAAAGGGAGACCACCTGAGAAATCTCTGGTAAGAACAGATGGCCTGATATCAGAGTACTTCATCCAGTACAAATTCAAGACTGCTGCCAGAGATGATGAAGTCTCA
This sequence comes from Myodes glareolus, assembly GCF_982192425.1. Classification (NCBI taxonomy): domain Eukaryota; kingdom Metazoa; phylum Chordata; class Mammalia; order Rodentia; family Cricetidae; genus Myodes; species Myodes glareolus. The sequence continues at coordinate 147,724,637 of NC_142053.1, read as the reverse complement.
CAGGACACTTTAGTCATGACTTGATCATAACTCTAAATTTCCTTTAGGTCCCCATAAGATTATTAGTGCCCCCAAAGAGCTGGAAGTATCCTGGAATACTACAGCCACATTCCCAAAATATGGACTATGAATATTTTCCTTTGTATATTTAATTATTTATTTATTTGTTTATCTATTTAAAGAGGGAAAAGTGGTGTGGGAGAATTGTCTGTATTCTGTCAGTTGTGTTTTTACATCATTATATTTTATTTATTTTTCACTACTCAGGAAATTTGGTAGAAATATTCATTCCACAGAATATCTTACATATATCAAAATTCCTGTACGGGCTTATTGGGAGAGTAAAATGACCAGAATTTGACACTTAATATTTGGGTCCACATTATCCATATGTACCTTCTGGAATTTCTTTTCAATCAAAGATAAGTCTATTCAATACCAATTTTAATTTGGTAGGACTATGTATGTCTTTGTTATCATGTAAGTTATAAATAAATAAATTATTAGAGCAGGTGGAATCTCAAATGTGTGCTGTAGATTGGAAATATGTCCTAGCAATCTTTGTAAATCTTTAAGAGTTTGTAATAAATCTCTCCTTATTTGCTCTTTATATATTCTGTTTTTCTCTAAACATAATTTATATCCAAGAAAATTTATATCCTGTCCTCTTTGTATTTGTTCCAGGAGCAATTTGTAATTCCCAAATAGGCAAATGTTTCTTACTCCTTCAAACATTCTTTCTACAGATTCTATATCAGAATAAGATAGCAAAATGTCTTCCATGTTGATAGAAATTACCAATTTAGGAAATTGCTTGTATATTATTTACAATGGATGACTTACAAAATCTTAGCACCGTGTTGTCTACTAAACTTCCCCTTTTAGAAGAGCCTTCTCTTCAATATTACTTTAAAACTACCAATAAAAAGAATTTAATACAGAATTAATTCTTGAGTTTTCTGAGCATCTAGTTTCTCATATAACACTGATTCTAAAACCCATCGTTTCTCCTTTGTTAAAGGCCATTGTTTAACCTATATTGATCCTTTGTTAACAATTTTAAAGGTAGGGCTGTTGATATCTTCTGAATTTATGCTAGTTGTTATTTATTATATTTGCATAACTTGAATGGTTGTTGAAAGATTTATAGTATCTTTCAATATACTTCACTGAAATATGAGTAGGTTTATGTTCCTTTTCTGAGACTGCAGGAATTTTAAATTGCATATTCCTTTGCTGCAACAGATCACAGTCACATAGATTCACTTCTCACTTAGTCACATATGGCCTCAGATTTCCTCTCTCTCTTTCTGGTCCTATATATCCAAACAATATCTGGTGTTGATTTCCTTGAGATAGGACTCCAATTCCTAATAAATGAACATCTGCCTCCTGAAGAGTTCAATTCACATGCCAAGACTCTGGAGTAAAAATTTTCACATTACTTCCCATGACCAGTAATCCATCAATTAAAATGTTATTGAATTGGACTCTCATCTTTGAGTTTTGATCATGCATAGACATCTACCAAAATATATGTGTTCTCGATCCTATTGCAATGTTTGATTCATCCTTCTTGTTTATTCATTAATCCAGAACAGTGTGGGTTTTACAACAGGCACTGGATATTTTAATTTTCCTGGGGAGACAAGTACCCCACAGTGTGGGAGTGATTGGATTATGTTTGACCTGGGGGACTGTGAGAGCCCTACCTAGAAGTTTTTTTATGTTAATTGGATGCCTTGTTTGACGCTTGTTTATCTATATTCATTGATAAAATGTATGCCTTTGCCACATCTTTGAAAAGGTCCAGAAATTTGGGACATTCTCTTTGTGTAATTCCCACAGGAAACAGTATTTGTAGGAATGCATTGTCTAAAATCCAGGTGTCGTATTCTACCACAGTTAAAACCATTTGTATCTTGATATTTCTTCAAATATTTGGAAATTGCTTTTCTTATCCATGCCTCAGTATTATAGTCAAATGATTGAAAACTGTCAGTGTGCATGAACCAGTCACCCATTGATGCATCTCTAATCTTAAGGTCACATTTCTTCTTGTATTCTTATGTAAAAAATTTCAACTGTCAGAGAGTCAGTAAGTACACATGTAGCTTCTGGATCTGTTATTTTTATTTTTATTTTTTTATTTTAAATGATTATTTTATTTATTTAAAATTTCTACTTCTTCCCAATCTACCTTTTTCCTCTCTCTCCCCACCTATCTCTCCCTCTCTAGCCCTTAGTCCTAAGAGCAGTCAGGGTACTCTGCTTCATGGCAAGACAAAGGTCCTCCCCACTCCATCCAGGTATATAAAGTTGAGCATCCAAACAGACCAGGCTCCCACAATGTCAGTCCATGCAATAGAATCAAAACCCAGTGCCATTGTCCTTGGCATCTCAGTCAGTCCCCATTGCCAGCCACATTCAGAGGGTTCAGTTTGATCACATGCTCCATCACCCCCAGTTCAGCTGGCATTGGTAATCTCCCAGTATAACAGTTCCACTGTCCCTCGTTGTAATACTTGTCTCTGTAGTTCCTGTTAGTTTATCCAGATTTTTCATACCCAGCTTTCCCTCGGTTTGTGTTTTCTTCATTACCTCCATTTTGTTTTTCAAATCTTGAACTGTTTCCCTTACCTTTTTCCTTGCTCTTTTTTGATTTTCTAGGTCATCTATGAGAGATTTCCTCATTTCATCTGCTTTTGTTTTTGTTATCTCCATTTCTTTACCGCAGTTTTGAACCTCCTGTTTAAGTTCCTCTATCATTTTCGTATAGTTCCGTTTAAAGTCGATTTCTTCTATATTTTTCTGGAGAAGGTTGTTCAATTCTCCTTGTTGCATGATCCCTGGATTCTGGTGTTGTTATGTTGCCCTTCTAATGGTTGGAGGAATTCTTGCATTGGTGCCTGCCCTACCCGTCCTTCAAATGCAGCCAGGAGAGTCTTGGCATCCTGGTCTAAACTTTGTTGTGACTGACTCTGAGTGGATCTCCTCCGTGCAGGAGAAGGAACTGTTCCTGGGCCCAGAACCTCCCAGACAATAGGGCAGGCAAAGGGAGGTGGTCAGGGATGTGTGAATAAAGAAGTCCCTGCATCAAGAGCTAAAGTGGCCCAATGTACCTTTCACAGAATAACTTTATGTATTTAACCTGGGTCTAGATCAGGAGACACAATAGAGAAAGCTTGCAGTCAGTAGTGCCATGATCTTGGGCAAGTGTTTTTGTGTGCAGCCACCTGACTCATGGCTTGAGGGTAAAAGGAGAGGTATGACTGTCGTTCTGGCTTCTTTGCCATTCTGCGCACATTTTTATTACTCATGTGGAGGATAGGCATACTGCCTCCTCTCATTGACCTATTCAGTCAGAAAGCAGGTTTCCCAACAGAGGGGAATTGCCTCTGAGCAGCAAGAATGCATCTCTGAGACAGATACACTGAGCTGTAGAGGATATTTTGCTAATTTTCCTACTATTGTCTTATGACAAAATTACATTTACACATCCAAACCTATTTAGCACTCTCTTCATCACCTGCAACAAAGTACTTCCAGAAAAGAGTCTTAGCCTCATGTCCTCTCCTTCTTTTCCTTTTAGGCACTCATGGTGGAAGCAATGACTTCATATGTAATTTAAAGAGTCGAGTTCTTCCATCTCAGAGATAGGATAAGTATGAAGCCCAAACACAGAACAATAGCCACAAGACAGTGGACCAGGAGTGCTGTGGCCAACCGCACTAGGTCTAAAGACATGTTGAAGATGCCTCTGAGTATGAGAGGTGGGCCAACACTCCAGAAGAGGGATGGCTCACCTCTCCAGAAGCAAAAACCGGTCAGGCCTTTCAAGACCATGGAGAATATTGTCGGCCACAGAATTTCTCATGGATGGAAGGAAGGCAATGAACCAGTCACCCAATGGGATGCCATCATTCTAGATCAACTGCCTATAAACCCCTCTGTCTATTTGTTGAAGTATGATGGGATTGATTGTGTCTACAGACTGGAGCTTCACAATGATAAAAAGATTTTAAACCTTAGGATACTGCCTAATAAAATGGCATTTCCTCAGGTGACAAACACTCATTTGCAAATATCACAGTTGGCAAAGCAGTGAAACATATATTTGAGGGCACAAACGGCTCTAAGGATGAGTGAAGAGGGATGGTCCTAGAGGAAGTGCCGAACATGAAGACCTGGTACTATAGTACTTACAAGAAAGATCTTGTCTTGTACATTTATGACCTCCTGAAGGACTACATTCAAGGCAAACTCCACCTCATATCAGGCTCTATGGATGAGTCGAGTGGGATGGCCCCAGATGAGGTGACAACTATTTCAACCATGTTCTACATTTCAAACAAGAAAGATACTGTCCTGTACCTTTACCACCATCTACACTGAAGTCAACCTCCACATCATGCCAGAGTGTCCTCCAGAAGAGGAAGCAGGCATGGATGTCTTGACAGGAAAATGTGTGCAGTACAATAAAGGAGACAGAACCCAAAAGACAGGCAAAATAATTTACAAAGTTCCCACTAAATTTTCTGTGTATTTCATCAAGTTTGATAATGACTTCCATATCTACGTCTATGATTTGGTCAAGATCTGTTAAAGTGAAATTCACAAACTGTGGAGAGGCAGACATAAAATTGTGTTGGGAGGAATGCTTTGTTATTTTTTTTTCGGAGATACCTTAGGTCCATGATATCTTTTCCAATGAAATTTGTCTTGGTCTAAAAATAAAAAGTTTTGAACATGGTGTGTTGTTTGGTAAATGATGGATTTCTTCAGAACAAGACTTTGATGGTCTGGTCTCCTGGGAGAAGAAGGGACTGGAGATGAGGGGTGGGAAAGAGGAGAAGATGGCTGTTTAAGAAGCATAAGAGATGTGCCAAAAAGAGGTAGGAACTCGAGGTGGGTAAAGTTTGAGGGAGTAGCATGTCATAGGGTAAGCTGTGACAGATAGCAGCATTAGGCTTTGGGACTTAAGAGTAAACAGAACAGACTGATCAGGAAAGGACATAAATGTGGACTCGGAATCAAAGAAAATCAGGTTTTTTTTAATTAATGGTTTAATTTGTAACAGCTGTAAGTCCCTGTGTGTGGTTCTCCACTGAAGCACGTTGAGGAACAAGGAGCAATATGCTTAGAGAAAATCGTCTCCTTCTAGAGGCTCCTTCATAAAGAATTGACCTCATGTTACCTACATCCTCATGGCGGGATTCTATCTGCTACCTGCTTTCTTAAACCAGGATTCTGTCTGCCACCTATTTACTCATGTCAGGCTCCTTTCTGCCACTTACTTACTCATGCCATGACATGGTCTAGCATATGTCTTACACATGCTGTCCAACCCCTGTGAGTTCATTTGTACATCTGCCCTGCTGTGTATTGAAAATATTTTTCCCTTGTCCTAGCCCATGTTTTCTGAGATTTGTGCTATGAAACTTGTGAACAGACTCACCCACAGTGAGTTACAGGCTAAACATGTATAACTTGATGCCTGCTGGTGTGTGGCATGCACACATACAATATATGCAAAGAGCTGTATAATATCAGTTAACTGAAGAATCTCTGTTGATGGTGGAGAGTAGCAAAGAACCTACACACACATCCAACACTGCAATACCTGTAAAGTATTGATGTCTGGCTTCCATCAGTCCAGGACCCTGACCTTCTGTAACTGGCAATTTTTGGTTCTCCATCTTCACAAACTCAGTTAAAAGGTTGGTGATGTCAAACTCAGTCAGGGTTCAGCACATAGGTCTGCTAACCCACGTCAGGTGACTCAGATACAAAGTGGGTGAGAATTTGATCAAAGGCATGCTGGTATGCCCTTGTACCTTCTTCTCCTCATCCTCATCATTGTCACTCTCCTGAGTGCGTCTGGAGCACAAAGAATCCAAAATGGACTAAGCCTCCTCCTTAGTGGAAAACCTTATCTGCCTTTGTATTTGCTCTTAAATTTGCAAATGAAATATTATTAAATAAATATCAAAGACAGGGTTTGAGTTTACTCTTGAGTTCAGCAGACAAGATGTTTCATTTTTTCACTCAGTCAGCATTTTGCAAAATAAACATTTTTTATAAATGTTTATAAAAAATTGTTTTTTTATAAATGTTTTTTATAAATGTTTATAAAAAATATTTTTTATAAATAAACAGTACTACCCATCAACACATTCCAATATATGTTAACTGAGGGAAGATCTGTTCATTATTAGAACCAAGAAATCCAGAGAAAAATTGTTGATATTTCTAGGCTACTAAAAACCACAGATTTGAATTTTTTTTACAGATAACTAAGTATGAAAACCCATCCAAGAATCCCCCCAATCCTACTGAGAGCAAATTCTACTAAGGAATTCAGAAGCTCTGATCTAAATCTCTCAGTCAATAACTTCAAACTGGCTTTGCCAACCCCTTATCCACAATGACAGATGGTCACGGAGAACCTTAGGAAATGTCACCAGTTCATGTCAGTGAAGGGATTCAGAAATAATCCCTTCTGAAAATTCCATTAGAAAACAAGAATAGAAACAATCATTAAAGCATTCTGCATAGGATCAATTGATTTTATTACCAGGAAATGAGTTTTGTAAACAGTTTTTTTTTCCAGTTAGATACTTCAACCACCTGTAGCATTCTTGTATTTGAAAAATTACTCCCTATGTCCAAACGAGAAGCAGAAGGAAAGAATATGTGTGCAAGGAAGGCAAGATCAGAGGGAACCTTTATTCGATGAGGGATGGCGATACAGATGGAGACCCACATTGGAGCACTGGACTGAGTCCTCAAAGGTCCAAAGGAGGAGCAGAAGGAGGAAGAACATGAAAAAGGAATCACTCCCCGGAGGGGTGCGATCACCTACTGATACAAGGGGACTGATCTAATGAGAGTTCACCAAGCCCAGTTGACTGGGACTGAGCAAGCATGTAATCCAGCCAGATTCTCTGAATGAGGCAGAATTCTCTGAATGTGGCTGGCCTGGAGTCTTCCTGAAAAGCCATTGACAATGACACTGGGACTTGTTTCCTCTGCATATACTGGATTTTTGGGATCCATTCTGTTTGGATGATCACCTTCCTGGACCTGGAGGGAGGGGTGAGGAGCTTGAACTACCCAGAGGGCTGGAATAACTAAAGTTGCACAGCAGGCAACGCCTGCAAGTATCACAGATGTTGAAGGAAAAGCAGGTTCTTAACCCAAGACATCTCCAGTTTGCCTACAGGATCCAGAAGTTGATGTTTCTCCCTGCCTGATTCTTAAGAAACAAAGTAAAAAATGACCATAAAAATCATATTCATCCTACTTGGTGGGATTGTCTTTGCCTTCACCTTGATCATCCTGAAAATGTTATTTCAGATAGGATGTATGTGGGACCAGTCTGCTCTGACGTTAAAGTAACTCAATACATGTACATAAGTATATGTTGTAAGACTGCAACAAGATGAAAGAAACTCAGGGAAGAAGAACAAACGCTGTCTGCCCCCTCGATAGAGCACTGACATTTGAATTCTCTCACATGAGCTTCTGAAGTTTACAACAATATATTCAAAATTAGAATATATTTAGGTTGCTCTTTTTTATTATAATTAATTTATAAAAATTTCCACTTCTTCCCCTTTTCCCAGTACCCTCCCACTCCCCCCACTCCCTCTCCTCCTCTCTATATAGTCCTAAGGGCAGTCAGGGTTTCCTGCCCTGTGGGAAGTTCAAGTTCCTCCCGTGTCCTTTCAGGTCTAGGAAGGTGAGCAGGCAAACAGACTAGGATCCCACAAGTCTAGTACTTGTGGCACTAGCAGATGAAACAAGTCCCAGTGCCATTACAAATGGCTTCTCAGACAGCCCCCATGTCAGCCACATTCAGAGAATCCAGTTTGATCACGTGCTCATTCAGGCCCAGTTCAGCTGGCCTTGGTGAGCTCTCATTAGATTAGTCCCCTGTTTCAGTGGGTGAACATACCCCATGCAGCCCTGAATTTCTTGTTCGTGTTCCTCCTTCTGCTCCTCATTTGGACCTTGGGGGCTCAGTCCAGTGTTCAAATGTGGTTCTCTGTCTCTATCTCCATCAATCGACCGATGAAGGTTCTATGGTGATATGCAAAATATTCATCAGTAAGTTAATGAGCCAAGGCCATTTCAGGCACCCTCTCTTCTGCTGCCAAGGAAACAATCCGGGGACCTCCCCTTGGACCTAGAAACCCCTCAAGTCTCTTGCAAACCCTAAAATGGCTCCCTCAGTTAAGATATATATTTCCCTGCTCCATGTTGATACTTCCTCCCTCCCCCATCCCATTCCCCCAAGCTATCCCCAATCCTCCCCTTCTCCCTTCTCTCTAACCATCTTCCCTTATTTCCATCCCCGACCCCCGTGTACCCAAGTTTGAATGGCCATCTTGTTTACTTCCAATATCCAGGAGGATAACTACATGATTTTCTTCGGAATCACCTTCTTATTGAGCTTCTCTAGTGTCATGAATTATAGGTTCGAATTCCTTTAATCAAGGTTAGAATCGACTTATGATTGTTCTAAAATTGAGCAACATCCCATCAAAAGAAACATAGTTTCTTTGCTTTCTTTTTCTCTTTTGTCTTTGTATATATTCTTCTCTAACATAATAAATTCCTACCAGGATGTAGATGTGTATCTGATTTTTAATTGAATTCTTTGGCATTTTGATTTCGAGTTTCTTGAGTTCTTTATATATTTTAGGGATCAACCCTCTGTCAGATGTGGGGTTGGTGCTCTGTAGGTTGCTGTATTATCTTATTGGCATTGTTCTTTGACTTACAGAAGCTTTTCAGTTTCAGGAGGTCCAATTGATTAATTGTTTCTCACAGTGTCTGTGCTACTGGTGTATTTAGGAAGTAATCTCCTGTGCCAGTGCATTCAAAGTTACTTCTCAAGATACTTCTCTTGTATCAGGTTCAGTATAACTGGATTTATGATGAGGTGAGGCCTTTGACTCATTTGTACTTGACTTTTGTACACAGGGATAGAAATGGATCCCTTTGCATTCTTCTACAAGTCTACAGCCAATTATGCCAGTGTCATTTGTTAATCCGCACTCTTCTGCATGCTCACATGCAGTTATGTCAGCACCATTTGTTAAAGAGGCATTCTATATTCTATTGTAAAATTTTGGATTCTTTGTCAAAAATCAGGTGTTCGTAGGTGTGTGGAATAATGTCATAGGCTTTGATTTGATTCAGTTGGTAGATTTGTCTGTTTCTATGCCAATACCAAGATGTTTTTATTACTGTAACTCTGTAGTAGAGCTTGAAATCAGTGAATGCGATACATCTGGAAGTTACTTTATTGTAGAGTATTGGTTTGGTTATCCTGTGATTTTTGTTTTCCCATATGAATTTGAGGTCTGTGAAGAATTGTGGTGTGATTTTGATGAGGAATGCATTGAATCTGTAGATTGCTTTTGGTAAGATTAATATTTTTAGTATGTTGATCCTACCTATCAAAGATCATGAAAGAGCTTTCCATTTCTGATATCTTCTTAAATTTTTTTCTTCAAAGGCTTAAAGTTCATGTCATCCAGGTCTCCCACTTGTTTGGTTAGTAAAGCCCCAATATCATATCACATCCTCTTTCCAAATACATGCCCCCTCTACTTCAACCATAGAATCTAATTGTTGCTCTTCTTATATTCTTGTGCTCAGGTCCTCCACTAGAGTATAGACACCTTGACAAGGACCAGTCACCTAAGGAAAGTACACTTTCTCAAGTCCAGGACCATTTAGCTGACAAAGTATTTCAGTTGCAGGTGATATTTTTATTAATAATTTAGTAAACTATTAACACTAATATTATTATTGGTTCTTTCCTTTTATTTTTATCAATTTCCTCTTATGACCTTCATAAATTACACTGGCTATTTTATATGGGACCATAAAAAAGATTTCTGATTGAGAAAGATGTTTCAACATTTCAAATAATACAATAGGTATTAGTTCTTTAGGATTCCAAGACTTAGAATATTTTTACTGCTCAGAATCCACTACCCAAGACAAATAGTCATGGAAACATTAGAATGTTTAGAGTTACTGTACTAAGCAACCACTGTCATTTGTCCATTCTGGAAAATAATTTGAAGAGTCTTAAGACTTCTTGGATGTCTGTGTGGTCTAAACAGCTCATGGTCTTCAGGAAGAACTTCAACACCATTGGATGTTCCTCAAACCTGCTCATCTCAATCCATATCGCCCTTGATATGCAGTCATCTTTGTCTTTTTAATGCTACCTCTCTTGCTCTGTGTTCTGTATCTTGAGGTAAGTCATTCTGAAGGTCCCTTTGAAAAGGAACAAATCCCAGAATTGAATCATGTGGTGTGAATCATCACATCCTCCTTTCTATGTATCAGTTATATTATTGAGCATGGACCAGGAAATGAATTGGTTAAATTATGACTCAATAACTCAAATGATGGTGCTGCCAAACCATGGGGTTATCCCTCTCTTCCTTCTATAAATAGAATCCATCATCGGACTTTATAAACTATATTATTTTTTTAAAAAAAGCATTTCTTCCCAGTATTTTTCATGCATTGTATTTTATCCTATTTTGGTCCCCCTCAATTCCTCCCAGAACTTCTCCACTTTTCTACCTCTTGGTGCTGTACACTTTTACCATGGGAATACATGTAACAGAAAACTGGCTATCTTGAATTTGAAGTATACAGTTCACTGACTTAAGGTGGTTTGTTTATAGACATTTCTGGAACTTTTTTGTCTTTTTCATTTTGATTTATCCTCACCCACTGTCCAGTCCCTGGTAACCCCCACTGTACCTTCCACATCTGTACATTTCACCCTATGGGGTGTCTCATAAGTGGGAAATGATGCCATAATTGTTTCTCTGTGATTTTTCTCTATCCACATACTGTTATGTTCTCAAAGATCTCACATATTAAACAAAGTCAGAATTTCCCCCTTCAGATTTGTATATGTCTTCAGCCATCAAGGAACATGCACATGGATGACACCTTTGCTTACTGAGAAGGGTGCCATGAATGTTGTTGAATGAACATGTATTCAAGATGATTCTTGAATTCTTTAGGGAATAGGCCCTGAAACTAAAATGATAGATCTTATGGTAATTCTCTGTTCTAGCCTATGAGGGATAACTATCTAGTTTTCTACATTGCCTGCTTGCTCTACTGGCAATGCATAAAGATTTTTAACAGTCTCACACCTTCTCTTGCAGTTCTGTGTTTTTCTTCTTATAAAAAAGTATTGTGCATAAAATGTTTTATTCAAGCTGAAATAAAAAGGAAAAAGAGGTGAGTATTTTTTATTTTTCACAAATTTCTATCAGTCATCACTTTCCCTTTTATAAGACATAGGGATGACCACTGTTGAGCACTGCTGTATATATCATACAATTCATGTATTTGTTGGTAAAGTTTCTATGTGAATAAAATTTATCTACTTTTAGCAGAGCCAGGGAGCACTGTCTTTGACTGTAAACTATCGTGAGACTGGATAATCCATTATATCTCTATAAAGTATTAAATTCAAGTATATTACTTCACTATTTTGCACTTTACTCCTAACCTACAAAAGTTTGAGATCATTGCTATGTGCCTGTTATTTCACTTTCATGAGGCTTGAAAGATTTTTACTGAAAAATGTTTTTGCATACAATACCTACTGGTAATGGATTCCCTTCCCCCAACTCCTCTCAGATCATCCCTGACTCTCCGTCTCTCCAAATGCACACCCATTCATTCTCTCTCACACTGGAAAGCAAATGGATATCCCAAGATGATTAAAAAAATAACAGAATAGGTAAAATAAACAAACTATAAGGAGAAAGGGCCAAAGAAGAAAAACAAGAAACAAATGCAGGCGGTGCCTGTTCTAAAGAGTAGTTGGTATACCCAGTGAGATTCCTTTGGTGAAAACAAGCTTTTCCTTTGGATTGGAGATAGTGTCTGAGTTAGGCATGGGGGCTTGCAGGACTGAAGGTTTTGTTATTGCGTATATGCTTATAAACATTAATGCAAATCCAGAGAACTGGACTGTGAGGATGGGTCTGTGTTCCAGTGATGGGTGAGGATTTGTTATATGAGTCACCCTCTGCATCACTGTACTTTTCTCTTTTTCTTTTTTCTTTTTTTTGCAGGTGCTTCACTTTCTCCCATAATTCCCTGTCCAGTTCAACATTTCTTATTACTACTAAGTAACTAAGCCCATCTGAATTCATCTTCAAAATGTATAAATACTACTACAAAAGGCAGAGGTAAGGGCTAAGGAGAAACCTATACTGTGATCTTCAAACTTTTTCTGAAAAATAAACATGCATCCACCCCACAGATATCAGACGTGGAATTAACAAAGTCTTCAACAGTCTGAATCTTGATCCACTCTCCTTCAGCGCTGTGCTATAGACAGTGTATTAACCAAGCTTGCTATCAATTCCAAACCCATCATGTTGGTGTAAGTTTTCAAGTAGGACATCTGTGCCTTCACTCAGTTAGAACACAGTGGGTGTGTAAGAGAAAGTATTTCTGAGCAAGAAAATATAGGTTGTAGGTTCCCCAAACGGTTCTTCATATGCAGTCACTGACACAGTCCACATTTCTACTGATAAAAAGACTCCATCTTTTACCTTTCTGCAAAACAACCAAGCTGAGATCCCTGGGGCATAATTTTCCATCTGATCATTTTCACTTACACCCAAGGATTTAAACTGATAAGACATCCTGATAACATGGTTCACAGGATCAAGTAAAATGTTGTTTTACTTCACAGAAAATAGTTGTTTATTCAAAATTTGTCAACATACTTTGCACATGTTAATGAAGTGACTTTGGTTATTCAAAGATAGAAATTGGAGGAAGTCATAAGGACAAAAATGTCCACAAAGTCTGCCATGATTTCTGTTTTACATACTTTGTGTGTGTGTATAGGTGTGTTATTGATAGAAATAAGTATCCAATACATACTAGGCAATGAATATATCACCTAAATATGTTATCATATTTCATTTTTTTAAAATACATCGTCAATGGTAAAGCCATTATGATTTTAATTGTGCTTTTCTCTATTGCTTTCTTTAGCAAAAATCTTATAAATTGTAACAAATATGCAAATAAGAATGTCACTGACTACTGAAGCCAACTGGATAGATAACTGTTCTCCCTGAAGTTACAGTTTTGTGTTCATCTTTCACACTTAAAGATGAATATATCTCTTTACATGTATAAATAAGTCACTTATATTTCATGGATACAAATGAGTTCAATGGCTCATTTGTGAGAGGTTTGGAGTTCAACTCTCAGCACCAACATAGCAGCTCAAAACCAGTTGTAACTCCAGTGCCAGTTTCTGACACTCTGTTCTGAACTCTTCAGGTATCAGGCACACAAAAGGTACATACATGTATATGCAAGCAAAACACACCAAAACATAAAATAATAATCTATTTTGTTTTGTTATAGATGTATGTGTAGGGGTTGGGCATGTTGGTACCATGCCCTTGGAGGCCAGAAGAGGGCATCAAATCCCCTGGAGGTGGTTGTGAGTAGCTCAGGGAAGGTGCTAGGAAAGAAACTCTGGTCGTTTGCAAGAATAGGAAGTACTCTTATCCACTGAAGGGTCACCAACCTTGTTTCTTTTATTGTTATCTACAGAATGTGCAGGAGTAATATATAGAAATAGCTTTTCAATGCAACTTTTAGACAGGAGAAACAAAATGGCTCTTTAGGCCTCTAACAATGATTTGTTCTGTGTCTTCTCTTTTCCCTCATGTTCCTGGTTGATTCCACACTTTCCTGACAGCATCTACAACTCTGCCGAAGTGAAGGAGTGGATCTTCAGACTGACAAGCCTCCTTTGCAGTTTTTTGGTCTGGGGTTTTGGGATAAGCCTAGCTACCAGTAGATACTGGCGCATTTGGGAATTCAACAGCAAGGCTCTACCCCTGTTGTACATTGGACTGTGGGAAGCTTATTATTATCAAGAAGTCAACAATTCAGGTTCAATAACCAGGGTGCCAGTGTACAGTGCTATGAACTCCAACTGGACCATTTCAATAGAACTTGAGTATGCAAGGGGCCTGATAATATTGTCTAATTTTATGCAGCCCGTAGTCCTTATTTTTACCTCAGTGGCCATTATGGTCTGCTGGATCAGAGCCCCATACCCTGATTTCATGATCCTGTGCTACAAAACATCTGTCTTATTTCTGATCTTCAACATCATTTGCACAGTTCTGGCTGTGAGTTTGAACCACCTGGTGGACATTTATGGTCAAAGCACCCTTGACTTTCCACTAACATTTCCGGTCAGTAAAAAGGATCTGATAAGGAAGCAGAAAACCCATGTGCTACCACTGGGGATGCTGACAGCTGTGCTTTCAGTCATCAGCATCATTACATTGCTTTATGAGATGTGGTCAATTATAAAGCAAAAGCCACAGTGAAGTCAATAGTTGCCTAAATAGATCACTGTCTGTAGAATTGAGCTAAGGGCTCCTGTATCAGCAACATCTGCCAGGAGACTCCTTCAAGATACTTTCTGTGTGCACATAAACCTGCTCTGGTTATCTACTCATGTCAAATAAAACGTTAACTGCATTACCCATGTTTGTCACCTGCTTACGACTTGCTCTACTCTACAAATGCACTACCATCTCTTAAGGTCTTCATTTCTGGAAATATAGGCCAGGATTGTACATAGAGATACTTAAAGCAAAGGCAGGATACAAACAAGGGCAGAGAAGAGTTCAAGTTGCATTCATACACATGACCAACTCCAGGCTAAAAGGAGGTTCATAAATAAGCTCACACCAACAAACAGGAAAGCAACTATATCTCCACTGTGGAGTCCTTAGCTTTTATACTGCTTTGGAGGTTGGAGCAAAATCTCTGATCTTTGTCACCTCTGACTGTGTTGGGATTGGGGAGATAGAGTCCACAATGTGCAATTGAGCTAAACGAGGGATATCCATGGGCACTGCCCACTATGGGGCACTAGCACACTTCTATTTCCCTTTTGTGAAGAACCCAACCATGGGCATTCATTGTCACATATATAACCTCTCACAGATAGTGTATCTCCCTTTTAAAGAACAATTGAGTTAGACTCACACTTTCTCCATATGGACGGAAGCTCTGCTATAGTAAGAGGATTCTGACAGAAATTGGTAGGAAAATAGAACCACACAAGGTCCTCTTGCTCCACATTCTAAAGAGGTATGCTTTGGCAAATAAATACATAAATACATAAATAAATAACTCATAATATAAACCGAAGATATGGGTGGAAAGTTTAGTTTCCAGGACTTCCACCTCAGTCATTGTTTGTTCTCAGACATCAGTTAGAAGGCAATTCAGTCTCCAGGGGAAGTCACCTCTCCAAATTTACATGAAATAGCTAAATTTAGACTCTGAAATTTTCAGTGCAATTTTTTTCAGAAGTTTTTACTCCATTAAGGCATAGAGCAGAGGTTCTCAACCTTGCTAATGTGATGACCCTTTTTATAGAGTTCCTCATGTTGTGGTAGCCCTCAAGCACAAAATTATTTCATTGCTACTTCTTAACTGTAATTTTGCTCCTGTCATGAATCATAATGTAAATACCTGATATGCAACCCCTGTGAAAGGGCATTCAACCCCCCAAGTGGCAGAACCCACAGGTTGAAAACTACTGGAATAGAGGAAGAAGATGTGAAGGAGAGTGTAAAAGTGCCTAAAGGGAAAATGAGATAGAATTCATCCCAGTACTTCATGGAGACCACAGTATCAGAAATAGGGAATGGCAGAGGAGTGACATGCTTTCAAGTTGTTGGAATGCATACCACCATTGCAAGAACTTTATGTGAAATTCCCAAATGAAGCTTTGCTAAGATGTTAGACTCAATTAGCTTTAGCAAGACAAAATGATGGCAGAATGCGAGGAAGGGAGATGTGAATTGTTCCCATTACAAAGAGGAAGACGCGAAGTGATATCATGACCCCAAATCTTTTTTCTGAATCCTGACATGGACTTATGATTTTTAGTAGAAGAAAAATTGGAGGAGATGCCAAGAATTATCCATAGATACAGAGTTCTGATCAAGGTATAGAACATCCCCGATTTTGTAGTGATTTAGGTCCATTTGACCTGAAGAAAATGGAGGTGGGAAACGGGAGGAGGGAGGGGTTTGGGGGAAGAGGAGGAAAGAGAAACTGCATTTAAGATGCAAAATATGAGAGAATACCAGAAAAGAAGCATCAATTTCTAGGTTGAGAGTATTTTCAGAGGAGCTGAGTGACCTGAAGGTCATATGAAGAGCTCCAGGGATGCAGTGTTTGTAAGTTGTGACTCGTGTTGAGGTGGGCTTTTTATTTAATGTGTATTTGTCTGTGTATGTGAGTGGTAACTGAGAGATTTTTAGAGTAAAGTGTACTTGGAGGTCATAAGATAACCAATGAGAGCTGGTTTGCTTTTACGACCATGAGGGTTTTGGGGTAGAATTCCGGTCATGAGGCTTGACTGGAAGTGTCTGTACAATAGAAACTGACATGGGATGTGTTCTTTGATGATGCAACTGCCCTTGAGCGATTCTATCTATAAGTAACCCCTTACCCATATTCCTTCAAGTAATTACATCAGTTAGGCTTCCTGGATGTTCTGTGTCAGGAATTCTTCAATTAGACATTTTCACTTTTTTATATTTATCATTTTCTTTGACTGGTATGCCTACTTCTCTCAAATCTTCAATGCCTAAGATTCTCTCTTCCATTTCCTGTATTTTGTTAGTGATTCTTGAATTTATAGTTTCAGTTTGCTCGCCTTGACTTCTCTTTTTCAGTATTCCAATTTGTGCTTTCTTTATTCCTTATATCTTTGTATTCAAGTCTTGAATAGTCTTATCCATTTCTTTCGACTGTTTTTCCTTGGCTTTCTTGAAAGGATTTATTCATTTTCCACAATAGTTGTTTGCCTTTTTCTCAATTTCTAAAAGGGATTTATTTAATAATTTCTTCTTTAGGGATATCTGACATTTTCATTAGGTTAGATTTAAGGCCTGTGTGTGTGTGCTTCAGCATGTAGGGATTTTCAGGGATTGCTGTACTAGGACAACTGAGCTCTAGCAGTGATAAATTGCTTTGCCTACCTTTGATTGTGTTCTTATGCTGTCATCTAGGCCTCTGCATTTGTGGTGACTATAGGCTTACTTAACAATATCTGATTTTGTCAGTTTTGGATGGGTAATTTGTTCCATGGATTTCTGGCAGACAGCATAGCTTCTGGGCGAGCTGAGAGTCTCTGTCTAATTCAGGGACTGGGACATAGTGTCCAGGAAGGAACGAGGCCTTGGTAGGGCAGGCACCGTGAGAGTGAGAGGCATCTGTTAGCAGTTGGACTACCTAAACTTCTGGTGAGAATCGTTGCCTCTGGCTAAAGAAGGAGTATCTGTCCAAATTGGGATCTGGGACATGGCAAAAAAGAACGATTGTTAATGCAAAGAAATAATGTAGTGTTGTCACCTTCACTTAAATATTTTCCCATATTTTGTTTTTGATGTTGAATATGGCATAGGTCTTTTTAATATTAACAACATTTCCTCTCCTCTTTCAAGTTAGTTTATCATAGACTGAACCACAAATAAAATACTGAAATATTAAAAAAAAGAAAAGAATGAGAGGCAGTTGCCAGGTGATGATTGTGCACACCTTTAATCTCAGCAGTTGAGGGGCAGAGGCAGGTGGATCTCTATGAGTTTGAGGCCAGCCTGATCTTCAGAGCGAGTTCTAGGACAAGCTCCAAAGCTACACAGAGAAACTCTGTGAAGGGGGAGGAGAGGTAGAATTGTGTATTGTGTGCAGCAATCTGGAGAGTAGGGGAGATCCATGAGCCATAGATCTACCTGAAGTTCTAGTGGTCACAGTGGCCCATGATCAAGCAGGGGGTCTCCATCTGACCTGGGGGTCAAGACATGGAGATGAAGAAGACTGTGGTTTGGCCTAGGTTAGGCAGGTACCTCAAGATTTGGGGAAGGTGTCTTCAGGTGGGTGACCTACTTGGAGTTCTGGCATCTGGAGTGATCTCTGATCAAGAAGGTGGGCTCCATCCTTGTTGGAGGCTGGGACATAGTGACCCAATTTCCATCTTTAAATTATCCCTATCCAAATACACTTCTCCCAACTTGCCTTAGTGCAACTACAGCCTTTGTACACTCCTGATTTCTGAATTTATTCCATGTCACAAATTGACATCTGAATGTTTGTGGCTCGAATCTGCAGGTGAGACAGAAACTGTAGGATACCTCACTCTATGGCCTTTTCTAGTTCCAGCCATTTGCCAGTAAGTGTCACGCTGTCATTTTTTATAGCAGTTGAACAACATTCCACTGTGTGTCTGAAGCATATTTTAATTATCCATTAGTCTGTTTAAAGATGTTTAGGTCGTTTTCAGTTTCTGGTTCTCATGAATAGAGCTCTCATTCGATCAGTCCCCTTGTATCAGTGGGTGAACGTACCCTTCGAGGTCCTGACTTCCAGTGCTCCAATGAGGGTCTCTGTCTCTATCTCCATCCATCGTCAGATGAAGGCCCCCTCTGATTTTGCTTTCCTTGCTCACGATCTCCCTCCCTCTGCTTCTCATTTAAGCCTAGAGAGTTAAGTCCAGTGTTCCAATATGTGTCTCTGTCTCGATCACCATCCATCGCCATATGAAGGTTCTGTGGTAATATGCAAAATATTCATCAGTATGGTTATGGGCCAAGGCCAGATCAGGCACCCTCTCCTCTGCTGCCCAGAGTACAATCTGGGGACCTCTCCTTGGGCCTGGGAACCCCTCCAGAATCAAGTCTCTTGCATACCCCTAAATGGCTCACTTAGTTGAGATATAAACTTCTCTGCTCCCATAACCATCCTTCCTCCCTCCCCCCTCCCATTTTCCCAATTCATCCCCGATCCTACCCCTCTCCCCTCTCCCTAACCATCTCCCAGTGATTCCACCACACCACCCCCCGTGCACCCAAGTTTGCCTGGCAATCTTGCCTACTTCTAATATCCAGGAGGATAAATATATGATTTTCTTCAGGTTCACCTTCTTATTCAACTTCTCTAGGATCACAAATTATAGACTCAAAGACCTTTAACTATGGCTAGAAACCACTTATGAGTGAGTACATACCATATTCCTCTTTTTGGGTCTGGGTTACATCCTCAGTAAAGCGTTTTCTATTTCCATCCATTTACATGCAAAATTCAAGATGTCATTGTTTTTTACCGCTGAGTAAAACTCTAATGTGTATATGTTCCACACCTTTTTTAACCATTCTTCTATTGAGGGGCACCTAGGTTGTTTCCAGGTTCTGGCTATTACAAATAATGCAGCTATGAACATAGTTGAACAAATACTTTTGTAGTATGATAGAGCATCTCTTGGGTATATTCCCAAGAGTGGAATTGCTGGGTCCTGAGGGAGGTTGACTCCCAGTTTCCTGAGAAACTGCCACACTGATTTGCACAGTGGCTGCACAAGTTTGCATTCCCACCAACAATGGATGAGAGTTCCCCTCATTCCACATCCTTTCCAGCATAGGCTATCATTGGTGTTTTTGACTTTAGCTATTCTGACAGGTGTAAGATGATATCTCAAAGTTGTTTTGATTTGCATTTCCCTGATCGTTAAGGAGGTTGAGCATGTCCTTCTGGCCATTCGAAGTTCATCTGTTGTGAATTCTCTGTTCATTACAGTACCCCATTTTTTAATTGGGTTAATTAGAGTTTTATTGTCTAGTTTCTTGAGTTCTTTGTATATTTTGGAGATCAGACCTTTGTCTGATGAGGGGTTGCTGAAGATCTTTTCCCAGTCCGAATGTAGCCTTTTTGTCTTACTGACAGTGTCCTTTGCTTTACAGGGTACCTGAACTGGCCTTGGTCCATAACCATACTGATGAATATTTTGCATATTACCATAGAACCTTCATCTGGCGATGGATGGAGATAGAGACAGAGACCCACATTGGAACACTGGACTTAACTCCCTAGGTCCAAACAAGATGCAGATGGAGATGCAGAACGTGAGCAAGGAAGGCAGGATCAGAGGGAAACCTCATCCAACGATGGATGGAGAGCGAGATGGAGACCCACATTGGAACACTGGACTGAGCCCCCAAGGTCCAAATGAGGATCAGAAGGAGGGAGAACATGACAAAGGATGTCAGGACAGTGGGGTGTGCATCCATCCACTGATAGACTGTAGTATGTGGGCCAGCTTGTTGGGGTTTCTGTCCCGCCCAGTACCCCAACAAGCAAGCAAGTCCCAAGGAAAAATCACACACAGGACTCCATAAGGTTATAAACTGATTGGCCCATTAGGTCAGGCTTCTTGTTAACTCTTATAACATATATTACCCCATTATCCTTATCTATGTTAGCCACATGGGCTCAGTACCTTTCTCAGTGTGACAGCTTACATGTTTCCTCTTCGGTGGTCTGCGCAGGAGTGCTGAGGGAGCTCTGCTTCCAGAATACTCCCAGTCTCTTTGCTCCACCCCTACTTCCTGTCTGGCTTTCCCACCTATACTGCCTGCCTGGCCAATCAGCGTTTTATTAAAATGATTGACAGAATACAGACAATTCTCCCGCATCAATAGACGGGGACTGATCTAATGAGAGCTCACCAAGGCCAGCTGGACTCAGACTAAATGAGCATGTGATCAAACTGGATTCTCTGAATGTGGCTGATGTGGGGGCTGACTGAGAAGCCATTGACAATGGCACTGGGTCTTGTTTCATCTGCATGGACTGGCTTTTTGGGATCCTAGTCTGTTTGGATGCTCACCTTCCTAGACCTCGAGGGAGGGGGAGGGAATGGGGGAATGGGAGGGCATTGGGAGGAGGGGAGAAAGTTTAAATTTTTATACATAAATAAATAAGTAAATTTAAAAAAAAAACCCATTGCAATTGTCTTTGGCTTCTCAGTCAGCCTTCATTGCCAGCCACATTCAGAGTGTCCATTTTGATCACATGCTCCATTACTCCCTGTCCAGCTGACCTTGGTCAGCTCCCATTACATCAGTCCCAATGTCTGAGTGCGTGGAAGCGCCCCTTGTGATCCTGACTTTCTTGCACATGTTCTCCCTCCTTCTACTCTGCAACTGAACCTTGGGAGCTAGGTCCAGTGTTCCACTGTGGGTCTTTGTCTCTATCTCCATCCATTACCAGATGAAGGTTCTATGGTGATATGCAAGACATTAGTGTGGTTATAAGACAAGGCCAGTTCAGGCACCCTCTCCTCTGCTGCCCAAGGAACAATCTAGCGACCTCTCTTTGAACCTGGGAACGCCTCTAGAGACAAGTCTCTTGCAAACCCTAAAATGGCTCCCTTAATTAAGATATTTACTTCCCTGCTCCCATATCCACCCTTCCTCCCTCCCACCCATCTCATTGCCTCAAGCTCTCCTGAATCCTCCCCTTCTCCCTTCTCTCTACCCATCTCCCCTTACATCCATCCCCCAGCCCCGTGCACCCAAGTTTTGCCTGGCAATCTTGTCTACTTCCAATATCCAACAGGATAGCTATATGATTTTCTTTGGGTTCACCTTCTTATTTAGCTTCTCTAGTATCACGAATTATAGGCTCAATGTTCTTTATTTATGCCTAGAATCAACTTATGAGTGAGTCCATACCATATTTCTCGTTTTGGGTCTGGGTTACGTCCTCAGTAAAGCGTTTTCTATTTCCATCCATTTGCATGCAAAATTCAAGATGTCATTGTTTTTTACCTCTGAGTAAAATTCTCATGTGTATATGTTCCACAAATATACCTTCTTTAACCATTCTTCTATTGAGGGGCACCTAGGTTGTTTCCAGGTTCTGGCTATTACAAATAGTGCTGCTATGAATATAGTTGCTCAAATGCCAGGGCATCTCTTGGTTGTATTCCCAAGAGTGGAATTGCTGGGTCCTGAGGGAGGTTGACTCCCAGTTTCCTGAGAAACCGCCACACTGATTTCCACAGTGGCTGCACAAGTTTGCATTCCCACCAACAATGGATGAATGTTTCCCTTACTACACATCCTCTCCAGCATAGGCAATCATTGCTGTTTTTGATTTTAGCTATTCTGACAGGTGTAAGATGGTATCTCAAAGTTGTTTTGATTTGCATTTCCCTGATCGCTATGGAGGTTGAGCATGACCTTAAGTGCCTTTTGGCCATTCGAACTTCATCTGTTGTGAATTCTCTGTTCAGTAGAGTACCCCATTATTTAATTGGGTTAATTAGAGTTTTAGTGTCTAGTTTCTGGTGTTTTTTGTATATTTTGGAGATCAGACCTATGTCTATTGAGGGGTGGGTGAAGATCTTCTCCCAATCTGTAGGTTGCCTTTGGTCTAAATGACAGTGTCCTTTGCTTTGCAGAAGCTTCTCAGTTTCAGGAGGTCCCATTTATTCCTCAAATCTCTTATTGTCTGTGCTACTGGGGTTCTACGTAGGAAGTGGTCTCCAGTGACCATGTATTACAGCCTATTTCCCACTTTCTCTTCTATCAGGTTAAATGTGGTCAAATTTATATTGATGTCTTTAATCCATTTGGACTTGAGTTTTGTGCATGGTGATAGATATCGATCTACTTTCATTCTTCTACAGGTTGACATCCAGTTATGCCAGCACCGTTTGTTAAAGATGCTTTCTTTCTTCCATTGTATACTTTTAGCTCCTTTGTCGAAAACCTCCCTCAGGACCCAGCAATTTCACTCTTGGAAAGATACCCAAGAGATGCCCTATCATACTACAAAAGTATTTGTTCAACTATATTCATAGCTGCACTCTTTGTAATAGCCAGAACATGGAAACAACCTAGGTGCCCCTCAATAGCAGAATGGTTAAAAAAAAAGGTGTGGAATGCATTAGAGTTTTACTCAGCGGTAAAAAACAATGACATCTTGAATTTTGCATGCAAATAGATGGAAATAGAAAATGCTTTACTGAGTGAGGTAAGCTAAATCAGAGGGGGCCTTCATCCAACGATGAATGGAGATTGAGATGGAGACCCACATTGGAGCACTGGACCTAGCTCACAACGTTCAATTGCAGAGCAGAAGGAAGGAGAACATGAAAAAGGAAGTTATGACCGCCAAGGGTGCGTTCACCCACTGATACAAGGGACTGATTGAATGAGAGCTCACCAAGGCCAGCTGGACTGGAACTGAACGAGCATGTGATCAATCCAGGTTCTCTGAATGTGACTGAAATGGGGGCTGACTGAGAAGCCATTGACAATGGCACTGGGTCTTGTTTCGTCTGAATGGACTGGCTTTTTGAGATCCTGGCCTGTTGGATGCTCATCTTCCTGGACCTGGGGGGGGGGGAGCTTGGATTTCCCACAGGGCACTTAAACCCTGACTGCTCTTGGGAATGGTGAGGGAGGAGGAGAGTGAGTGGGGGGGAGCGGGAGGGTATTGGGTGGAGGGGAGGAAGTGGAAATTCTTTAAATAAATAAATAAGGAAAAAAAGAACAATAAAAATTAAATAAAATAAAATACAATGATGCTCCAATTCTTTCAAATTCCCTCATATTTTTTATCACGTTTTATATGAATCTCAACAGCAAGGAACCTAAAAGATATATTTTTATGCGTTTACAGGAGTCAGCTCATAAAAATAACTGTGAATTACAAGTTCAGTGAGTGAAAATACCAAGAATAATGTACTTGCGATTCCTTTTTTGTGATATTTAAATCCTAACCTAATCTTCTTGTCCTGTCCCTCCCCTTTTCCTAACCCCTCCCCTTATTTCTTTTTTCTTCCATTGCCCTATCCACTACCCCTCCATTTTTTCTACTCAGATACAGGCCATGGATATCAGTCAGTCAAGGTATATCAAGCTGCACTGTGACCAGACTACCCCACCATCAGCAACGTTAGATGAGTCAATCCTGCAGAAGAAATGGGTCCCAAAATTAGGCAACAGAGTTAGAGACATCACCTGCTTTCACTGATACGAGGCCCACATTACGACCAAGTAACACAACTGTAACATATATGCAGAGGTCCCATAAGGCTCCTTGGTTATCATTTCAGCCTCTGTTAAACCCAAGAGCCCAGGTTTGATATTTCTGTGGATTTTCAGGTAGTACCCTTGACACCATTGTGTCCTATAATCTTTCCTCCTTTCTCCCACAGAATTCTCCAGGCTTAACCTTGAGAATGTTTGCCTGTGGGTATCTGCATCTCTTTCCATAGTTGCTGGGAGAAGACTCTCTGATAACAGTTGGACTATGCACCAATTGGTTCTGGATGTTGTGACCTACTTCTGAGTGACTTAAGTCCTCTAGGGTTGAGGGCAAGGCCCAGCAGCAGGGCCAGGGACTAGTAGGGATAACCAAGGCCTTGAACAGGACATAAGAAAAGTCTGCTAACAATGAGACAAGATATATTTTCCAATCTATGCAATAGTGTATCATAACATGGAGAGTACTCTAGGACCTTAGCCTTTCAGGAATACTCACTAACCTGCCATATATAAACTAAAATTTCACAGGAGATACTGACTCTCTGGATTCAAGGTTTGAAATACCTTCTGACACAGTATGTTGTGCATTTACCAAATTTGAGAAAGACACAAAATACAACAACCACTCTCCATTCTAAGAAATGGCTTAAAACTTTGTTAAACAACGGTAATATTAAAAAAATTCTCTACCCTTCTGTGGATAGTGTTGATTCTATGTACACCTGATTTAAGAATTTTACTTCTTACGGAGGAGAACCTATACAACAAAGAAAAATGTTGAACAGCCCCTTCACAGACTATAATCAGTGTAATTTTGTACCCTTGCTTTGGGTAATACTTTCAGTTGCATGACCAATGTCCAAGGTTTTGGTCTTGGGTAGATTGGGAGACTCACTTAAAATGGAAGCTAACATTCATGGTCATACCTGATCACCAGCCTCGTAAGAATAAAATACATAAGGAGCACTACATCTCAGCTTCCTAGCAGCTTCTTGGTCCCATAATGGTTAGAGAAAAGTCTTCCATTGTTTCCAGGCAACAACATTAATCAGAGTGTCACAATATAATCTACTGACACATTTAAAATCAACTATACCCACTTATGACTTCTCAATATATCCTCTAACTTTATCTAAAATACACAAATCTCCATCATTCTTTTAATTATTCTACTTCTCCTATTCCACAACTACCAAGAAGAAGTGTGGTCCAGCATACATATGCATGAAGTCATCACTATCCTAATCTAGGAGATAGATAAAAACTTAGATATATTCCATATACTGAAGTTCTTATATTAAAAGGACAGAGACAGCAATATGTCTCTTCTACCTCTCACTTATTCATCCTCTTCTTGTTCAAACAAAGACAAATACCTTTCATATACATTTCTTTAGCTGAACTTTATACCACTGGAATTGAGAAAATGAGTGGAGAAAACAGGTCTATGAATACTAGTTTCAGTACAGAACACAAAGTCACAACGTAAATGACACAAAATCTAAATATTCACATAACAGAAACACACAAACACCCACACATGCACAAATGTAGAACACAATTAATGGCTGTGGTGCTCAATACACACAAGGTCACATAAAACCTTTATCAAATGTAAGTAGAGGTGTCTGATTTTTCTAGATTTTTTTGCAATTGCAATTTTCCCTTAAAAATGCATTTCATATCTTCTGTAACTCATGAGCCTGTAGATGCAACCTGAATACTTTTTGAATCTTTTGTGAGATCCAATGAAAAAGACCTCTGTACTCAAAGACGTGTTATCCTCTCTATTAATCAAACGGACTCTAAAACCTCCATTTTGTCAGTCAAGTTTTCTTTGTTCCTCAAGAATAGCAGTGAGGTCTCAACAGGTGCTGCTTAAGGAATTCACTATAAGAAAAACTTTTCTTTATATTTTGGGGCAATAATCTCTTCTGTTCTCTCAAAAGAAGAGATTATTGACTACCAATTAACCTAGGACCTTTGCATATATATAATTATTTGGTCTTGTTACCTCAAGCGGTATGAAAAGGAACTATTATAGTGCATGAAATGACTCTTTGCAACTTTTTCCCTGTGCTGGGATACCTTCTAATGCCTTTATGTATGTGGTAGGATATTGTTCCTTATCTCAACTTAGTAAATCATGATTTGAAGACTCCCATGGAACTGTGGAATAATGGTCTGTACCCTGTCAATTGTAGTTAAAGAGGAGGCTCATTAGCTAGTAGACAGGCAGGAAGTGTAGGTGGAGAAACCGTGCATAAGGTATAGTTGGGTCAACTATAAAAGAACTAGAGGATTATTAGAAGAAGAAACAAACCATCTTAAGTCATGACCCAGTCACAGAGGAAGCAAGAAGGGACTGCCTCTCTGAAAAACTCATCAAGCCACAGTGTTATCACAGACAAGAATCATAAGTTATAAGAATTAGTTAATATAAAGAGCCTGTGATAATGGGCCAATCAGCATATAACTACTTTAGAGCTTTTTGTATTCTATTTGTGAATGAATGTCTGGTAGACCAGGTAGGACAGAAACCTCTGAAGAGGACAACAAAATATACACTATGTCTTACCATATTGCAGACTATGTACAGCCAAACAACTATGATAGATTGTAAGTAGGATATATGCTTGAAAATATCCTAACTGTAATCATGCACTACCTTTACAAAGAATGTTCTCTGGTTATGGAAAATTGAAAATATAAGACTTTCTAAATATTATACCTTTTTATTCTCTGTGAAATTTTGAGCAAATAGAGATAAAATTTGACAAATTAAAATCAATCAGGTACTTCAGATTATAACATTCTTTATTTTGTCACAGTCATTGAATCCTGGAAAGACAAACTGCTTCCTCTTCCATGGATTTAAACAATATTCCACCCCATCATGTAAGGCTGTTTCTCATTTTACTCACCCTGACAGATGACACATTTTGAAACTTTAAGTCTTACATCTGCTTGAAAACTCAGAAGCTTAATGTGTAATTCTAATCACACAGTTCCCATAAGATTGTATTGATAATGACTATCTTCTTTGCATGAAGATATATTGTGTGACACATTTTTCTTTCATGTACTCAAACGTCAACTAACTTAAGGAGAGACAATTACACATGATAAAAGGAACACATAAAGGAAGGAAGGAAAGAATTATAAAAAACAAATTCAAAAGGAAAGAAAGCAAGGCACATAAATTCAATACTTGTTTATACCTGAAAGTGAGTGAGAAAAAAGAGTATATGATGAATGAGGGGAAATTGATAGCTGGCATGAAATTAGGAAAGGAGAAGTCCACAGATAGTAGGAACTCGAAAGTAAGATTATACTCACTAATTAAGGAGACCTCTTAATACACACCTATATAAAATAAATAGTTTAATATTTGCGATATAAACTAAAGTCTATAATATATGTGAATGAAAATGCATATTTAACATATACTATATTATGCAATAAAACTTAATGAGAAAATTATGAATGGCAGAAGAGATAATATAGTTGGTTTCTTAGACACATAAGGGAAGCATACTAATTCATTATTATTTAACATAAAAGGACAAAATTTAATATTCATTGAAATTTGTTGCTCTCTTTTAAAGACTAATTTTTCCAATATCAGATTTCCTGTGTTTATTATTCTCCCATAAGTAGTGATAAGGGCTCCAGCTCACTAGCTCTGTGCTGGTGGTTCTCATCTTTCATCCCAGCACTTGGGAAGCAGAGGCAGGCAAATCCTTATGAGATCACAGATAGATATTTTGCTGTTGAAATTAACAATCAGAATCTGATAAAATATTAAAATAGATTAACAGATAAGGTATCTCTCCAGGAAGGTAATATGCACACAATAAAAATTTTGTATAATGATGAGACATTATCTTACTGGACAAGTTTCAAAGCTGAGAATCCTCAGTGAGGGCATTAGAACAGAACACAAGACAGGAGATACAGAGTATAGAAAAGGGTAGAACTATAAAGCATGAAAAGATTAAGGGAGGCTCAGTCCGGTGCTCCAATGTGGGTCTCTGTCTGTATTGCCATCCATCGTCCAATGAAGGTTCCCTCTGGACTTGCCTTCTTTGCTCACATTCTCTTTCTTTCTGCTTCTCCTTTGGACCTAGGGAGTTAAGTCCAGTGTTCCAATGTGGGTCTCCGTCTCTATCTCCATCCATCACCAGATGAAGGTTCTATGGTGATAAGCAAAATATTCATCAGTATGGTTATGGGCCAAGGCCGGTTCACGCACCCTCTCCTCTGTCCAGAGAACAATCTGGGGATCTCTCCTTGGACCTGGGATCCCATATATAATCAAGTCTCTTGTAAACCCTAAAATGACTGCCTTAGTTGAGATGTATTCTTCCGTGATCCCATATCCATCCTTCCTCCCTCCCCCATCCCCGTCCACCAACCTTTCCCCATTCCTCCCCTACTCCCTTCTCTCTAACCCTCTCCCCTTTCAACAACCCTCCCACGCCCCCCATTCAACCAAGTTTACCTGGGACTCTTGTTTATTTCCAATCTCCAGGAGAATAACTACATGGTGTTTTTCAGGTTCACCTTGTTATTTAGCTTCTCTAGGATCACGAATAATAGGCTCAAAGACCTTTAATTATGGTTATAATCCAATTATGAGTGAATACTTATCAAATTCCTTTTTTTGGGTCTGGCTTACCTCACTCAGTAAAGTGTTATCTATGTCCATCCATTTGCATGCAAAATTCAAGATGTCATTGTTTTTTGCCGCTGAGTAAAACTTTAATGTATATATGTTCCACACCTTCTTTAACCATTCTTCTATTGAGGGGCATCTAGGCTCTTTCCAGGTTCTGGTTATTACAAATAGTTCTGCTATGAACATAGTTGAACAAATGCTTTTGTGGTATGATAGGGCATCTCTTGCGTATATTCCCAAGAGTGGAATTGGTCTTGAGGGAGGTTGACTCCCATTTTTCCGACAAACCGCCACACTGATTTCCACAGTGGCTGCACAAGTTTGCATTCCCACCAACAATGGATGAGAGTTCCCCTCTCTCCACATCCTCTCCAGCATAGGCTATCATTTGGGAGGAGGGGTGGAAATGGGAAAATTTTTAATTTAATAAACTTAAAAAATAATAAAGATTAAGGGATTCATTGAAACTGATGAGCAGAGAAAAAAGGTCTAAAAACAGGACATAGGCTTATCAGAAAATGACAGACCCCATGTTGATTTACATAGAATTTTAACGGAATATCTGGAAATTTCATTGGAAAGACTTTATGGCACAAAATACCCTAATGTAATCAATGAATATGCATGAGAACAAATATGTATGAGCAATTTAAAAAAATTAAACAAGAAAGAGTTCTTTTCTTTGGTTTCTATTTTTTCACTTTCCTTTTTTTAATTTTAATAATTTTTATTGAATTTTATTGAACTCTACATTTCTCTACTCCCATCAATGCTTTTCTCCATCCTCTTTCCACCCATTCCCAAGATCCTCATGCCTATGAGTTACTCCAGAGATCTTTTCATTTTCTATTTCCCATGTAGAGTAAATCTATTTAATCTCTCTTAGTGTTGTCATCGATGTCTATGTTCTCTGGGATTGTGGTTTGTAGGCTGGTCTTCTTTGCTTTATGTTCAAAAACAACCTATGAGTGAGTACATGTGATAAATGTGTTTCTTAGTCTGCATTATCTCACTAAAAATAATGTTTTTTAGCTCCATACATTTTTCTACAAATTTCAAGATTTCATTTTGTTTTTCTTCTGTGTAGAATTCCATGGTGTCAATGGACCACATTTTCTTTAGCTTTTCTTCAATCACAGGGCATTTAGGTTGTGTCCAGGTTCTGAATATGACAAAAATGCTGCTATGAATATAGTTGAGCACATGCCCTTGTGCCACAATTGAGCATCCTCCTCCTTTGAATATATACTCAAAAGTAGTATTATCGGGTTTTGAGGAAGGTTGTTGCATACTTTTCTAAATAATCACCAAATTCACATTCAAAGGTGTTATACCACCACAAGCATGAATTTCTTATGGGATTCATCCATCTTCTGTCAGGATAATGGTTTAATTTTGGGCTTCAAGCACTAAGGATTCCCAACAGAATAGTTTCAATAAATATCAGTAGTCCTAGTTAGTGGACTTTGCTTTGTCAATGTTGTTGGAAAAGAGAGACAAAAATTTTAGTACAAGAATGGAAAGAAAATAGATTTCAGACTTTCCAATTCAAATTCTGGGAGAGGGTCATTACTCCAAACCTCAGAAACAGAATTGATCCAAAAACCACATTGTTCCTCTGTTGCACAGAAGCAATAAATTCCTGGTGTAGGATTCAGAACACAAGAAAGAGGATTAAGTCATATATTAGGGATAAACAGGGTCAGAGAAAACACTTTAGTGACTTCTCAAAAACATTAAGTAAGGCTATAAATGTAGGAGAGACAGGCCCTGAAACTTGATATATTAAAAACAAAAATTGGCTTTTGAAAATGTCAAGTTAGAAAATAAGACGATTTTTGGGTGTTTACTGGTCATATCTGCACACCATAGGTGAATGAATTTTACATACAATTAATGTTGCAACATTTGACTGAAGCACTAAGACTAGGGTAGGAAAAGCGATTTTCAATGGCATGAGGTGACACCCCAATGTCAAATATTTAAACTGCTGTAGAAAAGGCCATTTAAGAAGCAACTTTAGATTAGATATTAGTAGCAAAAATATTAGTGATTCAACTATAGGCTCTCTACAGTCTGGAATTCCTCTGTCTTCTCTATTAACAAAAGAATTTAATATTGATTTAAATTATTTCTTCACTATACCTTTCCAAGAAGACAGAGAAAAGTTTTCTTCCATAGTTCCGTCTTATGGTTCTCAGCCAACAGAGAGATACCAGTGGAACATTCTCCCAGAGGGACGGATCAATAGCCCTACCCTGTGCCAAAACATTGTAAGTCAGACAATGCTCATCAAAATCCCAAAGAAATACCTCAGACATAGAGAGAACATAGTATTCAAGTTTAAATGGCAAACAAAAGACCCAGGATAGTGTAAACAATCCCAACACTGCCTAAAATATCTCAGACACCTAGCAACCCTTCACAAGCACATCTCAATGAAGAAAAACACATACACTCTGCTGCCCAAAAAAATGACCGGAGATAAAAACCACTGGTCATTAATATCACTTCATATCAATGGACACAGACATAGAGATTGGATACAAAAACAGATCCAACATTCTGCTGTTTACAAGAAATACATCTCAAACACAAGACAGACGTCTACTCAGAGTAAAGTGCTGGGAAAAGGTTTTCCAAGCAAACGGACCTAAGAAACAAGCAGGTGTGGCCATTCTAATATCTAACAAAGTTGACTTCAAATTAAAATTTTTCAGAAGAGATGGAGATGGACATTTCATACCCATAACAGGAACAATTCATCATGAGGAAGTCTCAATCCTGAATATCTATGCCCCTAATATAAAGGCACACATTTATATAATAGAAACACTTCTAGAACTCAAGGCAGTCATCAAACCACACACACTAATAGTAGGAGACTTCAACACACCTCGCTCACCAATGGACAGATAAATCAGACAGAAACCCAACAGAGAAATAAGAGAATTATTGGAGGTATTGAATCAAATGGACTTAAAAGATATCTACAGAACATTCCATCCAAATAGGAAAGAATATACCTTCTTCTCTGCAGCCCATGGAACCTTCTCAAAATTTGACCACATACTTGGTAACAAAGTAAACTTCCACAGATACAAAAAATATTAGTAACCACATGTGTCTTGTCAGATCACCGTGGATTAAAGTTAGTATTCAACAACAATGCTACCCCCAGGAATCCATCAAACTCATGGAAGTTGAACTGTCAACTATTAAACCACCTCTGGGTCAAGGAAGAAATAAAGAAAGAAATTAAAGCCTTCCTTGAATTTAATGAAAATAAAGACACAACATAATCTATGGGACACTATGAAAGCAGTGTTAAGAGGAAAGTTCATAGCACTAAGTGCCCAATTAAAGAAAATGGAGAAAGCACACATTGGAGAGTTAACAGCATACTTGAAAGCTCTAGAAAAAAAAGAAGGTGATTCACCCACGAGGAGTAGAAGACTGGAAACAATCCAACTGAGGGCTGAAATCAACAAAATAGAAACACAGAAAACAATCCAAAGAATCAATGAAACAAAAAGCTGGTTCTTGGAGAAAATCAACAAGATCGAAAAACCCCTATCCAAACTAATCAAACAGAAGAGAGAGAACATGCAAATTAATAAGATCAGAAATGAAAAGGAGGACATAACCACAGACACAGAGGAAATTCAGAGAATCATTAGATCTTACTACGAAAGTTTATATGCCACAAAGCTGGAAAATATAAAAGAAATGGACATCTTTTTAGATAAGTACCATATACTTTCGTTATTTGCTGACAATATGATAGTGTACATAAGCGACCCTAAAAACTCTACAAAAGAACTCCTACAGCTGATAAACACCTTTAGTAATGTGACAAGATACAAGATCAACTCAAAAAAATCAGTTGCCCTCCTATACACAAAGAATAAAGTAGCAGAGAGGGAAATCAGAGAAACATCACCTTTCACGATAGCCACAAATAGCATAAAATATCTTGGGGTTACTCTAACCAAGGAAGTGAAAGACCTATTTGACAAGAACTTTAAGTCTTTGAAGAAAGAAATTAAGGAGAGTACCAGAAAATGAAAAGACCTCCCCTGCTCTTGGATTGGGAGAATCAACACAGAAAAAATTGGCACTTCTATCAAAAGCAATCTATAGATTCAATGCAATCCCTATCAAAATCCCATCAAACTTCTTCATAGACCTTGAGAGAACAATAATCAAGTTTATATGGCAAACCAAAAAATCCAGGATAGCCAAAACAATCTTATACAATAAAGTAACTTCTGGAGGCATTACCATCCCTGACTTCAAACTCTATTACAGAGCTACAGTATTGAAAACAGCCTGGTATTGGCATAAGAACAGAGAAAACAAACTATGGAATCAAATCGAAGACCCGGATATTAACCCACAAACCTATGAACACCTAATATTCGACAAGGAAGCTAAAGATATACAATGGAAGAAGGAAAGCATCTTTAACAAATGGTGCTGGCATAACTGGATTTCAACCTGTAGAAGAATGAAAATAGATCAATATCTATCACCATGCACAAAATTCAAGTCCAAATGTATTAAAGACATCAACATTAATCTGTCCACTTTGAACCTGTTAGAAGAGAAAGTGGGAAGTAGTCTACAGGATATAGGCACAGGAGGCAACTTCCTAAATAGGACCCCAGCAGCACAGACAATAAGAGAAGCAATGAATAAATGGGACCTGCTGAAACTGAGAAGCTTCTTTAAAGCAAAGGACACTGTCAGTAAGACAAAAAGGCTACCTTTGGACAGGGAGAAGATCTTCACCAACCCCTCATCAGACAAAGGTCTGATCTCCAAAATATACAAAGAACTCATGAAACTGGACACTAAATCTCTAATTAACCCAATTAAAAAATGGGGTACTGAACTGAACAGAGAATACACAACAGATGAACTTGGAATGGCCAGAAGGCACTTAAGGTCATGCTCAACGTCCTTTGCTATCAGGGAAATGCAAATCAAAACAACTTTGAGATACCATTTTACACCTGTCAGAATAGCTAAACTCAAAAACACCAATGATAGCCTATGCTGGAGAGGATGTGGAGTGAGGGGAACACTCATCCATTGTTGGTGGGAATGCAAACTTGTGCAGCCACTGTGGAAATCAATGTGGCAGTTTCTCAGGAAACTGGGAGTCAACCTCCCTCAGGACCCAGCAATTCCACTCTTGGGAATATACCCAAGAGATGCACTATCATACTACAAAAGTATTTGGTCAACTATGTTCATAGCTGCACTATTTGTAATAGCCAGAACATGGAAGTAACCTAGGTGCCCCTCAATAGTAGAATGGTTAAAAATTGTGTGAAACATATACACATTAGAGTTCTACTTAGCGGTAAAAAACAATGACATCTTGAATTTTGCATGCAAATGGATGGAAATAGAAAACATTTTACTGAGTGAGGTAAGCCAGTCCCAAAAAGAGGAATATGGTATGTAATCACTCATAAGTGGATTCTAGCCATAGTTAAAGGTCTTTGAGTCTATAATTTGTGATCCTAGAGAAGCCAAATAGGAAGGTGAACCTGAAGAAATTCATATAGTTATCCTCCTGAATATTAGCACTAGGCACGATTGGCAGGCAAACTCGGGTGCATGGGGGGTGAGGGGTTGAAGTAGGGGAAGATGTTTAGGGAGAGGGGAAAGGGGGTTGTTTGGGGATGGCTTGGGAGAATTGGAGGGAAGAGGGAGGAAGGATGCTTCTGGGACCAGGGAAGTTTATATCTCAACTAAGGGAGCCATTTTTGGGTTTTCAAGAGACTTGATTCTGGTGGGCTTCTCAGGCCCAAGGATAGGTACCCAGATTGTACTCTGGACAGAAGAGGAGAAGTTGCCTGAACTGGCCTTGGCCCATAACCATACTGACGAATATTTTGCATGTCACCACAGAACCTTCATATGGCGATGGATGGAGATAGAGACAGAGACACATATTGGAACACTGGACTTAACTCCCGAGGTCCAAATGAGAAGCAGAGTGATGGAGATCGTGAGCAAGGAAAGCAAAGTCAGAGGGGTCCATCATCCAACGATGGATGGAGATAGAGACGGAGACCCACATTGGAGCACTGGAAGTCAGGATCGCGAAGGGTGCATTCACCCACTGATAGGGGTGAACTGATCACCACTGATCAGGGACTGATCGAATGAGAGCTCAGCAATGCCAGCTGTACTGGGCCTGAACAAGCATTAGATCAAACCGTATTCTCTGAATGTGGCTGACATGGGTGCTGTCTGAGCCCCTGAGGTCCAAATGAAGACTGAGAAGCCATTGACAATGGCACTGGGTCTTGTTTCATCTGCATGGACTGGGTTTTTGGGATCCTGGCCTGTTTGGATGCTCACCTTCCTGGACTTGGAGGGAGAGGTGAGGAACTTGGATTTCCCACAGGACATGAAACCCTGACTGTTCTTGGGAATGGTGAGGGAGGAGGAGAGAGAGTGGGGGGAGTGGGAAGGTATTGGGAAGAGGGGAGGAAGTGGAAAGAGTGTTTTTGCATACTTGAATAAACAAAAAAAGAGAAAAAATCCCAATAAAATTCCTCAGACATAGAGAGAAGAGTAATCAAGTTTAAATGGCAAACAAAACACAAAGGAGAATCTAAAATATACTATACAATAAATGTATTCCGGAGACATTATCATGCCTGACTTCAAACTCTAATACAGAAATACAGCAATAAAAACTGCATGGTACTGGCAAAAAAACAGATGTCGACCAATGGAATCAAATCGAAGTCCCAGATATTAATCCTCAAACCTATAAACAACTGATTTTTGACAAAAAAGCTAAAACTGTACAATAGAAGAAAGAAAGCATATTTAATGAATGGTGCTGGCATAATTGGATGTCAGCCTGTAGAAGAATGAAAATAGATCCATGTCTATCACCATGCACAAAACTCAAGTCAAAATGGATTAAAGACCTCAATATTGATCTTACCACATTGAACCTCATAGAAGAGAAAGTAGAAAGTAGTCTTCAAGACATGGTCACAGGAGATCACTTCCTAGGTAGAACTCCAGTAGCACAGACAATAAGAGCAACAATTAATAAATGGAACCTCTTGAACCTGAGTATCTTCTGTATACAAAGGACACTGTTACTAAGACAAAAAGTCAACCTACTGACTGGGAGAATATCTTCAACAACCTCTAATCAGACAAAGGTCTGATCTCCAAAATAAACAAAGAACTCAAGAAACTAGACACTAAAACTTTATTCAATCCAATTAAAAATGGGGTGCAGAACTGAACAGGGAATTCTCAACAGATGAAATTCAAATGTCCAAAAGACACATAAGGTTATGCTCCACCTCTTTAGTGATCAGCGAAATGCAAATCAAAACAACTTTGAGATACCATCTTACACCTGTCAGAATAGCTTGAATCAATAACACCGATGATAACCTATGCTGGAGAGGATTTGGACTGAGAGGAATGCTCATCCATTCTTGGTGGGGATGTAAAAATGTGCAACCACTTTGAAATCAGTGTGCCAGTTTTTAAAGAAATTGGGAGTCACCCAATCTCAGGAAACAGTAATTCCACTATTGGGTATGTACCCAAGAGATGTCCTGTCATACTAAAAAAGCATTTGTTCAACTATGATCATAGCAGCACTAACTGTAATAACCATAGCCTGGAAAAAAACCTAGGTGTCCCTCAAGGGAAGAACGGTTAATGAAAGTGTGGATCATATACACATTGGAGTTTTACCCAGTGGTAAAAAACAATGATATCTTGAATTTTGCATGCAAATGATGGAAATAGAGAACACTTTAATGAGTGAGATAACCCAGACCCAAAACAAGATATGTGGTATATACTAACTCATAAGTTGATTCTAGCCATAAATAAAGGACATTGAGTTTATAATTCGTGATCTTAGAGAAGGTAAATAAGAAGGTGAACCCAAAGAAAATTATATAGTTATCCTTCTGGATATTGGAAGTAGACAAGATTGTCAGGCAAAATTTGGTGCATGGAGATCAGGGGGGTGGATGTAAGGAGAGGGAGAAAGGTTAAATTCAAGAGAGGTTGGTGGGATGGGATGTGTGGGATGGAGGAAGGGAGGAAATGGGAGCAGAGAAGTCAATATCTTAATTAAGGGAGCCATTTTAGGGTTTGCAAGAGACTTAACTTTAGAGGCCTTCCCAGGTCCAAGGAGAGGTCCCCCGATTTTTCCCTGTGCAGCAGATGATGGTGCCTGATGGCCTTGTTCCATAGCCACACTGATGAATATCTTGCATACCTCCATAGAAACTTCATCTGGCCATATATGGAGATAGAGACAGAGACCCACACTGGAGCACTGGATTTTGCTCCCAAGGTCAAAATGAGTAGCAGAAGGAGTGAGAAGATGAGCAAGGAAGTCAGGCCTTCGAAAGGTGCATCCATGCACTAAGACGGTGGGACTGATCTACTGGTAGCTCACCAAGGCCTGCTGGACTGGGAGTGACGGAGCATATGATCCAACTGAACACTCTGGATATGGCTGACAATGAAGGCTGACTTAGAATCCAAGGACAATGGCACTGGGTTTTGATTAGACTGCATGGAGAGACTTTGTATGAGCCTGGTTTGTTTGGATGCTCACCTTTCTGGAACTGGATGGAGGGGGAAGCATGTACTAAATATATTTGGAAAATGTCAACGAAATGGGTACTTTTCAGATAAATACCATATACCAAAATCAAATCAAGACCACATAAACAATTTAAATAGACATAATAGTCACAATGAAATAGTAGCTGTCATCAAAAACCTTCCTAAGACAAAAACCAATGACCAGACGGTTTAGTGCAGAATTCTACAAAGAAGAGCTAATATGTAAACTCCTCAATGTGTTGCACATAACAAAAATAGAAGAGTCGTTTACAAACTTTTTCATGAATCTACAGTTACGCTTATACCAAAACCACATAAAAACTCAAGCAAGAAAGTGAATTAGAGACCAGTCTCACAAATGAACATCAACGCAAAAATTCTAAATAAAATATTGATAAACCAAATCCAAAAACACATCAAAAAAATCCAGTTTGAATGATCAGGTAACTTCATCCCTGAGATGCAGGACTGGTTCAACGTACTAAAATCTATCAATGTAATCTAACATATAAATACTGAATATATATCCTTATTTATCACCTTTCACCAAACTCAAGAGTAAATGAATTAAAGACCTCAATATAAATTCAATCGCACAGGATCTGACAGAAGAGAAAGAGGAAATTAGCCTGCAATACATGGGCACAGGAGTCCACTTCCTACGTTGAACCCAGTAGCATAGTCAATAAGAGCAACAATGAATTAAAGGAACCTCCTGAAACTGAGAAGCTTCTGTAAAGCAAAAAATACAATCATTAAGACAGAAAGGTAACCTTCTGAATGGAAGAAAATCTTCAGTAACCAAAATATTAGACAAAGATCTGATCTCAAAAATATATAAAGAAAGCAAGAAACTAGATACTGAAATTCTAAACAACCCAAAATAAATAGGGGATACTCAACTGAACAAAGAATTCTGAATAGGAGAAATTTAAATGGCCAAAAGATTCTTAAGGACATGTTCAACTTCCTTCACTATCAGGGAAATACAAACCAAAACAAATTTGAGATACCATCTTACACCTGTCAGATTAGCTAAATTAAAACACCAGTGATGGCCTTTGCTGGAGAGTATGGAGAGTAAGGGAAACACTCAATTCTTGCTGGTGGGTTTGCAAAGTAATGCAACTACTTTGGAAAACAGAGTGGGAGTATCTCAGAAAATTGGCAGTCAACCTACCTAAGGATCCAGCAATGCCACTCTTGGGTTTATACCCAAGAGATGCCCAATCATCCTACAATAGCTTTTGTTCAACTATGTTCATAACAGAATTATTTGCAATAGCAAGAACCTGGAAACAACCCGTTAATGGAAGAATGGATAAAGAAGTTGTAACACTTCTGGAAATTAGAGCTGGAAATAAATAACATCTTGAATTTTGCTTGAAAATGGATGGAAATAGAAACACTATCCAAAGTGAGATAACACAGAACCAAAATTATGAATATGGTATATACTCATGCATTGGTGAATTCCTGCCATAATCATAAAACATTTAGCATATACTTCCTGATACTAGAGAATCTAAGTAGTTAGGTGAACATAAAGGAAAATATATCTAGGTCCTCTTGGAAATTGGAAGCAGAGAAAAACGCCAGGCAAAAGTTCGGAGTTTGAGGATGGGAGTGGGTTTAGGCAATGGAAGTGGGGTTAGGGGAAGGGAAGGGGAATAGTGAATGGTGAAATGGAGGGTTGGAAGATCTTGGGGGAGTGTGTTGGTTGAAACATAGGAAGGGCAGGTTTGGGAGTAGGGAAGAAGATAATTTACTTCAGGGAGCCATTTTGGGGTTTGCAAGATTCTTTGTTCTAGAGGGATTTTCATTTGTCCACAGGAATATTGCCAGCTAGGACCCTGGACATAGGAGAAGAGGGTCAACTGAACTGGCCCTGTCCCAGATTCAGAGTGATTACTATCTTCATCTATAGAACTTTCCTCCAGCAACAGATGGGGATAGAGAAAGAGACCCACATGGGAGCACTGGACTGAGCTCTCAATGTACAGTTGAAGCACAGATGGAGGGAGAATATGACAAAGAAAAACAGGACTGGGAGTGGTTGGTCCACTTACTGAGACAGTGTATTTGAAGTAATGGGATCTTACCAAATCCTGATGGACTGGTACTGAAAGAACATGGCGAATACTGGACCTTCAGAATGTGATCACAATTGAAGAAGACTGAGAAGCCAACAAGAATGACACTGTGAGTTGTCTCTTCTGCATTTACTGTTTTTTTTGGGGGGGGATCCTATTGTATTTGGATGGATACCATCCTAAACCTGGATATAGGGGAGAAGGCTTTGGACTTCCCACAAGGCAGGGTACCCTTTCCTTTCTTAGGAATGGATGGGGAGGGAACAGTGGATATTTGTGTGTGGGAGGGAAGTAGGAGGAAGGGAGGAGGTAGAAAGTTTGTTTCCTATTTTATTTAAAGTAATAAAAAAACTATCACAGAAAAAAGCAAAGAAAAAGACTGTCATATCTTTCCAAGACAAGGTGATGTGGGAGAATTGTCTGTATTCTGTCAATCATGTATTTTAATAAAACGCTGACTGGCCAGGCAGGAAGTATAGGCGGGTCAACCAGACAGGAAGTAGAGGTGGGGCAATGAGAATAGAATAAGGCTACGGAGGAGGAAGTTTCCTCAGCCATTCCTGTGCAGACCACTGAAGAGGCAGCATGTAACTTGCCCTGCTGAGAAAGGTACGGAGCCATATGCTAACATAGATAAGGATAATGGGGTAACATAAGTTATAAAAGCTAATAAGTAGCCTGACCTAATGGGCCAATCAGTTTATAACCTTATGGAGTTCTGTGTGTGATTCTCTTTGGGATTTGCCGGCTGTTGGGTACCGGGCTGGACGGGAAACCCCAACAAGCCGGCCCCCAAGAGGCTCCTTATGGAGTTGGTTAGCCTTCTGGGCAAGAAACTGCTCTTGCCTGGACTGTTATATAAACTGGACACAGAGAACCCGCAGAGAGAGGACTGCTGAACTAGCCTAAAGGTGAGATGATCTTTCAGGGTTCCTGATTCATGAAAGAGTCTGTGAGATATTCTGCAGGACACAGCAGATAGTGACTGAACTGCCTTTGAAATTGCCTGCTTCATGGAAATGTCTGCTGGATATTATGGGCCTGAAGGCCGAAAATGGATGCCCCAATGATACAGG
Source organism: Myodes glareolus (assembly GCF_982192425.1). Classification (NCBI taxonomy): domain Eukaryota; kingdom Metazoa; phylum Chordata; class Mammalia; order Rodentia; family Cricetidae; genus Myodes; species Myodes glareolus. The sequence continues at coordinate 147,684,172 of NC_142053.1, read as the reverse complement.
GGAACTTTGGGTGACTGTCCAGGCAGCGAGATATCTCTGTCATTTCTAGAGTTTTGGAAGTTGCTTACTTCTTGTTTACTTAGGTAATATTATATCCTTCTGGAGTCTTTGATGGAGTTGAAGAATGGATAGTCATAGTTATAGTTTTCCATTATTATGGTAAAGATATAGTTATAAATATTGTGACTGTAATTCTTGCTTGATAACTGTTTTGTTATATGTAACTTTACTATGTTAAAATGAAAGCCTTTCTTTTTTGTTTAAACAGAAAAAGGGGATATGATGGAGGATGGTTATCTGTCTATTGTGTTATTTTCATTGGTCAATAAAGAGACTGACTTGGCCCTTTGATAGGACAGAAAATTAGGTAGGCGAAGTAAACAGAACAGAATGCTGGGAAGAGGGCTGTGAGGCAGAAGCCATGGAGCCAGCCACCAGGTCAGACATGCTGAATCTTTTCCGGTAAGCCACCAGCTTGTGGTGCTATACAGATTATTAGAAATTGGATAATATCAAGATATGAGAGTTAGTCAGTAACTAACTCTCTAGAGATAATGGGCCAGGCAGTGCTTAAATGAATACAATTTGTGTGTTGTTATTTCTGGGACTAAGCTAGCCATGCGGGAGCCGGGCAGGATGAAAAGCAGGCCTGCCCGCAGCTCCTTACTTCAACAAGGTAAGGCACTTTTGAATATTTTCTGCCTCTGAAAATGGTCTCTCAGTTACTCTAGACCTCATCCAATGTTGGTTGTTCCACAATTGCAAGTGAAATTTTGGGTGATTACTCAGGTAGCCAGTTGTCTCTGTCATTTGCTGCACATTTTTGGAATTTACTTGAGTGTACTTCCTGCTTACTCAAGTAATATTTCTCTTCTTGGGTCTTTAATGGGGTTGAAGACTAGATATTTGTGGTTACTAACATTCTCCCAGGAAACTACATTTCCCAGCAACATAAACGCGGGCTGATTGATATTTACTTCACCAGGGTCTGAAATAGATATGACTTTCCTTCTCGCTCATGCACTGGGATTCTTTTAAAAACCTGAGTGTGTCATTCCCATTCCCCTTCTTTCCTGTTTGTACCTCACTGTCTGTCATGTTCCCCAACCCTTAATAAACTCATCAACTTTGGTTCTTTTTTCATTGACTGTGCCCTCTTTCATCTCTGCAGGAATATTAGTTACTTTCCTCTTATATTTGTCCTAGTTATTTATTATACCAGACTTGAACTCAAGAGGATAGGGTAATTATTAAAACATTTATTTTATGTATCTTGTTTGTTATTATTTATGCTGCTTGCAATTTTAATTTTTTAACTGATAAATAACATTGTATTAAGCATAAAAACTTCTCATTTAAACAAAGGAGGGAGTTTTTATTTGATTTAATACTGACAGTATCCTTCAAAATACACACCCACTTGGACTTGAACTCTGATACTATATATGCCAATGTAAAGCACATGTATGCTCTCTTTCCAGGCTGCTGGATTTGATTGCTGTTCCACATTTGAGAAGAGAATTGTGATATGTGAGTCTACACCTAAATAAATAACTCTGTTATTCTCAATTCTGAGCTAGTGTGTAATTACTTTTAAACATTTTTTTCATAAATAATTTTTCAAATGCAAGAATGCTACAGGTATTTTTAACTATCTGACTGGAAAACAACTGCTTTACAAAACTCATTTCCTAATAACAAAATCAATTGATCCTATGCAGGAAGATTTAATGATTGTTTCTACTCTTGTTTTCTAATGGAATTTTCAGAAGAAAATGGGATTTCTAATTAGGACTAATATGGCCAGGTGATTTCTTCACAGACATGAACTGTGATTTTTCATAATGTTCTCGCTGACCATCTGCCATCGTGGATAATGTGTTGGCAAAGCCAACAAAAACAAAACAAAACAAAGAAAAAAGAACAACTAACACATATAGAGCTGAACATAATTAAAATATCCATAAATCGCAAACCCATGGTGGGAGAAGGAAAGAGGACGATAGATCCAGAAAATAAATAAGATGCTGCTATGAGAAAAATGGAGAAAAGGGATTGCTTCCTAAAATGGAAACAATATTTCAAGTCTAGATATTGATAAACATTGAATTGATTTTTGTACATGGCAAAAGATAGGGGAAACAATCCAATATTAAAAGTATAGGAAGGGACTTCTAGACCAAGACTCTAATACCACAAAAATATTTGCAGCAATCAATTAATGATATTAAAAGTTTTCATCTGAAAAAGATAATTATAAGTAAACAGAATCCCTGCAAAGGATGAGAAAATAATAAGGATGATTTCAGTACACAATTCAAGAGGTTAACTTGTAATGCCTTCTTTCCTTAGGAAGTACATTATTAGCTTTGACACATTTCATAAATCTTATGATAAAATTATTTAACCTCTAAATATAAAACCCCAGTGAACTCACATTTAACATAATACCATCAAAGAAGTGAGAGGAAATATGAGAAAAAATGTGTGATGAGACTTTGTTGGTGAGGAATGTGAACTTTCATCTTTGTTCTCTCATGGTGATTGAGAAATTTGATGGAAATTCAGTCACATAATTAGTAATGTGGCAGGATACAAGATCAACTCCAAAAAAAAAAAACAAGTGCCCACCTATACACAAAGGATAAATAAGTAGGAAGGGAAATAAGAAAAATTTCACCTTTTATGATAGCCACAAATAGCAAAAAATATCTTGGTATAACTCTAACCAAGGAAGTGACTGAACTATTTGACATGAACTATAAGTCTTTGAAGAAAGAAATTGAGGAGAATACCAGAAAATTGAAGAACTTCCTTTGCTCATGGATTGAGAGAATCAACATAGTAAAAATGGCAATGCTAACAGAAGCAATTTATAGATTCAATGCAATCCCCATCAAAGTCCCATCAAAAGTTTTCACATTCTTGAGAGAACATTAATCAACTTTATATGAGAATACAAAAAACCCCGAAGAGCCAAAACAATCCTATACAATAATGGATATTCTAGAGGCATTACCATCCTTGATGTCAAACTCTATTACAAAACTTCAGTACTGAAAACAGCTTGGTATTGACATAAGAACAGAGAAGTCAAACTATGGAATCGAATAGGAGACACAGATATTATCCCACAAACCTATGAACACCTGATATTCAACAAGGGAGCTAAAGGTATACAATGGAAGAAGGATAGCATCATTAACAAATGGTGTTGGCATAACTGGATGTCAACCTGTAGAAGAATGAAAATAAATCCATATCTGTCACCATGGAAAAACTCAAGTCCAAATGGGTTAAAGACCACAACATTAATCTGACCACCTTGAACCTGATAGAAGAGAAAGTAGGAAGTAGTAAATAAGACATAGACACAGGAGACCATTTCCTAATAGAACCCCAGTAGCACAAACAATAAGGGCAACAATTAATAAGTGGGACCTCCTCAACCTGAGTATTTTCTGTAAAGGAACAGAAACTGTTATTAAGACAAAAAGACAACCTACTGACTGGAAGAAGATCTGACCAATCCCTCACCACACAAAGGTCTGATATCCAAAATATACAAAGAACTCTAGAAACTAGACCCTAAAATTCTACTTAACCCAATTAAAAATGGGGTACTATAGTGAACAGAGAATTCTCAACAGATGATATTCAAATGGCCAAAAGACACCTAAAGTTATGCTCAACTTCCTTAGCGATCTGGGAAATGCAGATAAAAACAACTTTGAGATACCATCTTACACCTGTAAGAATATCTAAACTCAAAAACACCAATGATAGCCTATGCTGGAGAGGATGTGGATTTAGGGGAACACTCATCCATTGTTGGTGGGAATGTAAACTTGTGCAAGCACTGTGTAAATCAGTGTGACGTTTTCTCAGGCAACTAGGAGTCAAGCTTCCTCAGGACCCAGCAATTCCACTCTTGGGAATATACCCAAGAGATGTCCAAACACACTACAAAAGCCTTTGTTCAACTACGATCATAGCAGCACTATTTGTAATATGCAGAGCCTGGAAAGAACCTAGGGACCCCTGAATAGAAGAATGGTTAAAAAAAGGTGTGGAACATATACAACTTAAGGTTTTACTTAGCGGTAAAAAACAATGACACCTTGAATTTTGCATGCAAACTGATGGAAATTGAAAACGCTTTACAGAGTGAGATATCCCAGACCCAAAAAGAGGAATATTGTATGTACTCACTCATGAGTGGATTCAAGCCTTGATTAAAGGAATTTGAACCTATAATTCATGATCCTAGAGAAGCTAAATAAAAAGGTAAACCTGAAGAAATCATGTAGTTATCCTACTGGATATTGGAAGTAGACAAGATGGCCAGGCAAACATGGGTGCATGGGGGTGGAGGGTTGAAGAAAGGGAAGATGGTTAGAGAGAAGCAAGAAGTGGAGGATTTGGGATAGCTTGGGGGAATGGTATGGGGGGAGGGAGTAAGTATGGATATAGGAGCAGGGAAATATATATCTTACCTAAGGGAGCCGTTTTAGGGTTTGCAAGGGACTTGAGTCTAGAGGGGTTCCTAGGTCCAAGGAGAGGTCCCCAGATTGTTCCCTTGGCAGGAGAGGAGAGGTTGCCTGAAATGGCCTTGGCCCATAAACTGACTGGTGAATATTTTGCATATCGCCATAGAATCTTTATCAGGCGATGGATGGAAATAGAGACAGAGACCCACATTGGATCACAGGACTTAACTCCCTAGGTCCAAAAGAAAAGCAGAAGAAAGGAAATCGTGAGCAAGGAAGTCAGGATCAGAGGGAACTTCATCCTATGATAGATGGAGATAGAGACAGAGACCGACTTTAGAACACTGGACTGAGCCCCCAAGGTCCAAATGAGGAGCAGAAGGAGGGAGAACACGAACAAGAAAGTCAGGACTGCGAGGGGTATGTTCACCCACAGATACAAGGGGACTGATGTAATGAGAGCTCACCAAGGCCAGCTGAACTGGGACTGAACAAGCATCTGATCAAACTGGAATCTCTGAATGTGACTGACATGGGAGCTGTCTGAGAAGCCACTGATAATGGCACTGGGACTTGTTTCATCTGCATGCACTGGCTATGTTGGATCCTAGTCTATTTGCATGCTCACCTTCCTAGACCTGTAGGGATGGGGGAGGAACTTGAATTTAATACAGGGCAGAAACCCTGACTGCCTTTTGTTGAGGGAGAATTGTATGTATTTTGTCAATCATATTAATAAAATGCTGATTGGTCAGGCAGGCAGTATAGGCGGGAAAGCCAGACAGTAAGTAGAGGTGGAGCAAAGAGACTGGGAGTATTCTGACAAGCAGGTCGCTCCCTCTGTAGTTCTGCCCAGACCACTGGAGAGGAAAGATGTAAGCTGCCCAGCTGAGAAAGGTACTGAGCCGTGTGGCTAACATAGAAAAGTATAATGGGGTAACATAAGTTATAAGAAGTAATTAGTAGCCTGACCTAATGGGCCAATCAGTTTATAGTCCTATGGAGTCCCATCTGTGATTTTCCTTGGGATTTGCCGGCAGTGGGGTACTGTGCAAGAACAGATACCCCAACAAGTCGGACTTTCATGTTACAGCCCTTAAGACTGGATAGGGAGGAGGAGAGGGAGTGGGGGGAGTGGGAGGGTACTGGGAGGAGGGGAGAAAGTTGAAAGTTTTATAAATTAATAATAATAAAAAATACCACCCTAAATATCTTCTAATTTTGAATACATTGTTGAAAGCTTCAGAAGCTCATGTGAGAGAATTTAAATATCAGGGCTCTATTGAGGGGGCAGGCAGCAATTTGTCTTCTTCCCTGAGTTTCTTTCCTCTTTTTGCAGTCTTACAACATATACATATGTTCATGTATTGAGTTACTTTGATGTCAGAGCAGACTGGTCCCAAATACAGCCTATCTGAAATAACATTTTCAGGATGATAATGGTGAAGGCAAAGACAATCCCACCAAGTAGGATGAATATGATTTTTATGGTCATTTTTTACCTTGTTTCTTAAGAATCAGGCAGGGAGAAAAATCAACTTCTGGATCCTGTAGGCAACCTGGAGATGTCTTGGGTTAAGGACCTGCTTTCCCTTCAACATCTGTGATAACTGGCAAGCGTTGCCTGCTGTCCCACCTTAGATATTTTAGCTGACATCCACTCACCTCATTGTGACCTCATAATCTGGACCTACTTGTAGACTCATCTTGGCCATCAGGAAGGATGTGTGCCCTGAGCATTTCCTGACTGGGTATAGCATATGCTCATTAGAATGAATAGAAAAAGCTAATGGGGTTGGGATAACATAATAAAGATTATGAGAAAAGAACAGATTGTGAACAGATCCATTAAATTGGTGAGGTGTAAAACATTAATTTCTCCCTTGTTATTTAAAGATTCAGGCATTGGCTACACCTCCAATCTTCCACTTGATTAACAAGTGTTTGAAAAGGTACTAACAATAAGAAGTAGAGGGCACACAATGATAAACATTGCAGAATCACAGATTGAATCTTCCCCATATCCCTTGGCCCTTTTAGGACTTATTTTAATGCTAGTCCCATCAGAGTGTCAGGTATAGTTGTATAATTCTTTCTACTTAAGAAAGATTTTCAGGGATATTTCTTGTACAGTCCTCACTAAAAAATTTCTTCACTTGGTATGCTGACTTCCAGGTTTGATTTTAATATGTGGAATTGAATTTGGGCAATAATCATACTTTGACTTGTAGATCTCATGTTCTCATTTCCAATCCCTCCCACTTATCCTTTGCCCTTTATTTCTACCTTCAAACCTTGTTTGGTAGCCATCTAAGGTACCCTACTCTCTGCGATCTGCCTGCTCTGAACAGCATATATGTCCTAAACCAATATGGGGGGAAATTTGGAGGGATTTAATTATAGTTGAGTTTTTAAGTTGATATTTAATCTAGATATGATTCCTTCAACAGAGCAATGATTTTCAGATAGGGACCAGGGAGATGGCTGTGTGGACACATTGCTTACCCAATAAGCACAAGGATCTGATTTCAGTCCTCAGCATCCAGATAGAAAAACCAGGTTTTCATTTGTGATTGAAAATCTGGAGAGACAGAGATGGGAAATTAACAGGGGCAAAATGACTAGATAAACCCTCCTAACTATTGAGCTCTCTGATTTAATGAGACACTCTTTCACAAAACACAAGGTAAACGGATGCTGATGGATGGAATATCGCTTCAGAATGACCACTGGCCTCTACACAGACAGACACACACACAGGCACACACACACAAACACACACAAAGAGTTTTTAACTCTAAACAGTCATCCCACATTGATTTTCTATGGCTTCTAATTTCTACAGTGAAACCACTGGTCCTCATTGTTTGTGATTCACTGTGGCTCCTCAGCCCCTCCCTTGAACTTCAAACCAAGACACTTTCCTGATGCAGGACATGACCTCAGTATCTTATTTGCTTAAACAGGAGATGGGAAGTAGAACAGTGGGTGAGCTAGAACACCTCCAAATACCAAGAAAGAGACCACTGGGCAATGCCACCTCATTCTCTCAAGTTTTACAAACTGCAGATTTTGGTGCATAGGATTGATTTCATCCATGTTTCTAGTGCATTGAATGAACACTCAGCCTATTAGCATTTGATTTTAGAGCAAAGCACTCTTGATCTTTTTTTTCAGATGCTGCACTTGATGGATAGAAAAAGCATCTTCTTAGTAACATTTAAACATTGTTATACATTTTCAAATTAGTATAAGAGTGGAATAAGATAAACCTGGGGCTCAAATAGTGGTGGTTTGAGCACAAAAGAAAAGGTGAGGTAAGAAAAACAGTGCTCTTCCAAAAGGCAGCTGAAGTTAGAGAACTCCTTCAAATAATGTTTATTGTTTTGTCAGTATTTTTAATGCAAAGTGGCTTTCCTGGATTCTTTCTATCAGGTCTTTGTCCCCAATGAGTACTTATGTTTACTCTTTGTCCCCATCCTGCTCTTCTGTTGCCTTATAAATCAGAGCCATCATGGCTTGTTAACTTCTACTGTTTTCCAGGTCTTTGTATGGTGTGTCTCTTGCCATTGTGTCTCCTTGTACTTACCCTTTATTCCAAAGTCTCCCACACCTGCAATGCCATTTTTGTGAATGGGAAGGAGATAAAGAGTAAAGTGGGTACCATCGTGAACTTCACCTCCACCAGCACATCACCTCCCAGGGGGTGGTCACTGTTTGGGTACCCTGCCTGCCACTGCAGATAGAGAGATCTAAGACACAGAGCTGAGTCAGAACATGGGCTGGACAATCATGGTGGCCTCCAATAGGAGAAGAGTTAGAAGCTTTCAGGGCCTAGGTATCTGTGGGAGGCAGTATCTGAGATGTGAAGCCATGGGCTGGGTTTGATTTTCAGCAGTGTATGACAGTACCCTGAACTCAGGCCCCTGTGGATCTAACTTGGGTAATTACTAGCAGTTGGACATGAGGAAATAACATCAAAGGGAATAGTAGAAATACCAGTGGTGATACTGGTTGCTTTAAAGAAAAGTTTTGAGATACAGGAGTTTTATGTGAGATTTAAGAGGTACCTCCACAAAGCCTGGCATTTCATATTTTGTATTAGAACATAACAATTTTCCACTCTTTATTGAACAACTGTCTAGTTGTTTGTTATTTATTTCTCTTTTCTCACTGCCAGTCATCACTCATGGAGTGAGGAATTATGTAGATAAGACCATATGGTTGGAAATGAGACTACCTGAATGTTAGCCTTGGTTTCTCCAATGTACAGCCCTGATCTGGTGACTGGTTCAGTTTGTTCTCTAGTTCCTTCAAATATAAATTTTGATCAACAGTGTTACAAAAAATCTGAAAAGTTCAGAGAAATAATGTGTTGGAGGTTAACATCAAAGTCCCCATATACTGCTCATTCAGGTGTATGGGGTTTGAATGGAAGTGACTTCCACATGAATGAGACTGTCCCCCATAGGCTCATGTGTTTGAACACTAGGTCCACAGCAGCTGGTGTTGTTCTGGGAGTTAATGGGACCTCCAGGAGTCAGAGTCTTTCTGGGGGAAGAATATTCCTTGGGGTAGGGGACTTTGGGACAGTACCCAACTTTCGTATCATACACTACTCTGTTTCCTGAAAATGTGTACAATACAATCAGTCATTTTTTTTCTTCGCCCTTTTGGCCATGCAGTCCTCACCATGATGGACAATATCTTTTGGGAACTGTGAAACAAAAATCAACCCTTTTTTCCCCTAAGTTGCTTTTACAAGGGGCATTTTATGACAGTGATGAAAATAAAATTAAAAATTTAGTCAGATATTAAATCTGGTGCTGTGCCAAGGAAACTTTAAAATGCAATTACAGTCAGCTTCCAATCTATCTTAGGATGTTGAGATGATCCAGGAAGGGCATACCCATAAGATGAGGCCCTTAAAACAGAGTCTCCACTCTAGTTCTTGGTAGAAGGGCTTTAGAGAGTCCTGAAGGGTTGAGGACAAAGGGATGGCTGGTCTTGAAGATGGAGTGAATATTGCATCACAGAATATGGATGGAGTTCCTGCTCCAGCTCTAAGGCTACACACCCAGAGGACCAGGGAAAAGATTTTTCTTCTGCCCTGAGGAGATCACTCAGAACCACACAGCAAAGTTTAGACCAATGCAACGATTCTCCTGGCTGTATTTGAGGTAAGAGTTGGGCAGGCACCAATGCAATAATTCCACCAACAATCTGAAAGGCACAATGAAAACATCAGAATCCAGGGATCATTCTTCAAGAAAATTTGAACACTCTTCTCCAGAAGAAATTGTAGAAATCGACTTTAAATGGAAATATATGAAAATGATAGAGGAACTTAAACAGGAGTTAAAAACTGCCATAAAGAAATGGAGATATTCCCAAGAGTGGAATTGCTGGGTCCTGAGGGAGGTTGACTCCCAGTTTCCTGAGAAACCGCCACACTGATTTCCACAGTGGCTGCATGAGTTTGCATTCCCACCAACAATGGATGAGTGTTCCCCTCACCCCACATCCTCTCCAGCATAGGCTATCGTTGGTGTTTTTGACTTTAGCTATTCTGACAGGTGTAAAATGGTATCTCAAAGTGGTTTTGATTTGCATTTCCCTTGTTCTACTATGTTCATAGCAGCACTATTTGTAATAGCCAGAACCTGGAAACAGCCTAGGTGCCCCTCAATAGAAGAATGGTTAAAAAAGGTGTGGAACATATACACATTAGAGTTTTACTCAGCGGTAAAAAACAATGACATCTTGAATTTTGCATGCAAATGGATGGAAATAGAAAACGCTTTACTGAGTGAGGTAAGCCAGACCCAAAAAGAGGAACACGGTATGTATTCACTCATAAGTGGATTCTAACCATAATTAAAGGTCTTTGAGCCTATTATTCGTGATCCTAGAGAAGCTAAATAAGAAGATGAACCTGATGAAGATTATTTAGCTATCCACCAGGAGGTAGGAAATAGACAAGAGTCCCAGGTAACCTCGGGTGCATGGGGGGGTGGGAGGGTCGATGGAAGGGGGGAGGGTTAGAGAGAAGGGAGTAGGGGAGGAACGGGGAAAGCTTGGTGGCCTGGGATGGGGGGAGGGAGGAAGAATATGGGATCAGGGAAGAATATATTTCAACTAAGGGAGTCATTTTAGGGTTTACAGGAGACTTGATTATATATGGGATCCCAGGTCCAAGGAGAGATCCCCCAGATTGCTCTCTGGACAGAGGAGAGGGTGCCTGAATCGGCCGTGGCCCATGACCATACTGATGTATATTTTGCTTATCACCATAGATCCTTCATCTGGCGAAGGACGGCGATACAGTCGGAGACCCACATTGGAGCACCGGACTGAGCCCCCCGAGGTCCAAATGAGGAGCAGAAGGAGGAAGAACATGAAAAACGAAATCAGTACTGCGAGGGATGCTATCACCCACTGATACAAGGGAACGGATCTAATGAGAGTTTACCAAGGGCAGTTGGTCTGGGACTGAACGAGGACGTGATCTAACCAGATTCTCGGAATTTGGCCGGATTCTCTGACTGTGGCTGGCCCGAAGTCTTTCTGAAAAGCCATTGACTATGATACTGGGACCTTTTTCCTCTGCATATACTGTATTTTGGGGATCCAGTCTGTTTGGACACTCACCTTCCTGGACCTGGAGGGAGGGGGAAGGAACTGGAACTTCCCACAGGGCAGGAAACCCTGACTACCCTGGGGGACGAAGAGGGAGGAGGAGGGGGAGTGGGGGGAGTGAGAGGGTGTTGGGGGGGGGTGGAAATGGAAACTTTTATAATTTAATAAAATTTACTTAAAAAAAAGAAATGGAGATAACAAACAAAAATTAGATGAAATGAGGAAATCTCTCATAGATAACCAAAAATATCAAGAAGAAGCAAGCAAAAAAGGTAAGGGAAACAGTTCAAGATTTGAAAAACAAAATGGAGGTAATGAAGAAAACAAAACAAGGGAAGGCTGGGTCTGTGAAATCTGGGTAAACAAATAGGGAACTACAGAGACAAGTATTACAATGAGGGGTGTGTCCACGCACTGAGACAGTGGAACTGATATACTGGGAGATTACCAATGCCAGCTTAACTGGCAGTGATAGAGCATGTGATCAACCTGAACCCTCTGAATGTGGCTGGCAATGAGAACTGAATTAGAAGCCAAGGACAATGGCAGTGGATTTTGGGTCAATGCATGGACTGACATTGTGGGAGCCTGGTCTGTTTGGATGCTCAACTTTATATACCTGGATGGAGTGGGGAGGACCTTGACAGAGTACCCTGACTGCGCGTAGGACTAGAGAGGGAGAGGTAGGTGGGGAGAGGGAAAGAAAAAGTAGATGGGGAAGAGGTAGAAATTTTTAATAAATAAATATTTTAATTAAAAGAAAAAAATAAAAATAACAGAGCCAGAAGCTAGATGTGTACTTACTGACTCTCTGATAGTTTAAAATTTTCACATAAGTATACAAGAAGATATGTCACCTTAAGATTAGAGACGCATCAATGGGTGACTGGTTCATGCACACTGTCAGTTTTTAATCATGGGACTATAATACTGAGGCGTGGACATGAAAAGCATTTTCCACGTGTTTGAAGAAATATCAAAATACAAATAGTTTTAATTGTGGTAGAATATGACCCCTGGATTTTAGATATTGCATTCCTACAAATACTGTTTCCTGTGGGAGTTACACAAATAGAACGTCTCAAATTTCTGGATCTTTTCGAAGATGTGGCAATGGCATACATTTTATCAAAGAATACAGATGAACAAGGGACAAACAAGCAAATCAATTACCAACAAAATACTTCTAGATAGGTCTCTCACAGTCTCCCATGTCAAACATAATCCAATCGCTCCCAGTCACTGTGAAGTACTTGCCTCCCCAGGAAAATTAAAATATCCAGTGCCTGTTTTTAACCCACAATGCCCTGGATTAATGAATAAACAAGAAGGATGAATCAAAAATTGCAATAGGATCGAGAACACATATATTTTGCTAGATGACTATGCATGATCAAAAATCAAAGCTGAGAGTCCAATTCAATGACATTTTAATTGAAGGATTACTGGTCATGGTAAGTAATGTGACAATTATTACTACAGAGTCTTAGCATGTGAATTGAACATTCTAATAAATGTTCATTTATTAGGAATTGGAGTCCTATCTCAAGGAAATCAAAACAAGAGATTGGTTGGATATATAGGACCAGAAAGAGAGATGGGAAATCTGAGGCCATATGTGACTAATAGAGAAGCGAATCTATGTGACTGTGATCGGATTACTTTCCCAATAATCCCCTACTGGAATTTTGATATATGAAAGATATTTTGTGTAATGGACATTTGCAAAAAATATCCTGAGTGAAGAAAAAATAAATAAAATATAATGGTGTAAAAACATGACTGTCAGAATACAAACAATTCTCCCGCACCACTTCCCCCTCTTTAAAAAAAATTAAAAAAATAAAATAAAATAAAAACAAGGGAAAATATTCATAGTCCATAGTTGGGGAATGTAGGCATTGTATTTCAGGCTACTTCCAGCTGGTTGGGGACACTGATAACCTTATGGGGACCTAAAAAAATTTAGAGTTATGATCAATTCCTGACTAAAGTATCCTGTGAGTCTTGTTCATCTCAGGCAGCATTCTTGAACCTGTTCTGGATGAGGAACTCTGATATTGGGCAATCTGTTCCTACCAGAGATTTCTTAGGTGGTCTCCCTTGATCAAAGTGGTACGTGAGAATTGTTTGTATTCTGTCAGTCGTGTTATAAATAAACGGTGTTTGGCCAGGCAGGAGTTGTAGGTGGGAAAACCAGACAGGAACTACAAATGATGCAAGGAGAACAAGAGAATTCTGGAGAGGAGGAAGTTTATTCCACCTACTCTTGCCCAGACCACGGAAGCAGGATGTGATCTGCCCCACTGAAAAAGGTACTGAGCCACATGGCTAACATGGATCAGAAAAATGGTTTAATCCAGATGTGAGAGTTAGCAAGTAAGAGGCTAGACCTAATGGGCCAATCAGCTTTATAACTTACAAAGTCCTCTCTGTTATTTTCTTTGGTGCTAAACCGCTTGGGGAACTGGACAGGACAGAAAAGTCCCAACAAGCAGGCCCTTCATGTTACAACATAGAAAGGACTGCTGAACTTGCTTAAATGTGGGAAGATCCATGTGGGTTTCTGCCTCATAAAAGTATCTGCATATATTCTGCAGTATACAAAAGAAAGTGAATGGAAAACTGTCACTATAGGTGGAACTATCTTTGAAATTTCATGCTTCATGGAAGAGTTTTTTGGACAAAGAACCTGAAGATGCATGCCCCATTGGATCAGAAGAACTTTGGGTGACTGTCCAGGCAGCAAATGTGTATAATAATTCTAGAGCTTTGGAAGTTGATTACAATGTATTTCCTGTTCACTTAGAACCTTCAGGACTATTTGATGAAGTTGAAAAATTTATAGTGATAGTTTTTCTTAATTATGGTAATAGAAGAAGTAGATTTATTTTTAACTGAATTTTTTACTTCCTAACTCTTTGTTACATGTACTATTACTATGTTAAATTTCAAGCTTTTTTAATTTAAATAGTAAAGCGCAAACAGTATGGGAAATCCATCTTTCTATGTGTTGCTTTTATTGATTAACAAATAAAGAAACTGGTTTGGTCCATAGAATTGGTGAAGGAAGGCAAATTCAGAAAGAAGTATGGAGCTAACAGATTCAGACATGCTGAAATTTGCCTATAAGCCACTGTTTTCTGGCAATACACAGACTAATGAAGATTGCTTCAATTAATATGGAAAAGTTAGCTATTAAGAAATTAGAGCTAATGGGCCAAGCGTTAATTAATTACTACTGTTTCTGTTTGATTATTTTGGTTCTAAGCTATTCGGATGGCTGGGAACCAAAAATGTACCCTCCTCTGTCTTCAAGTGCCTACCATGAAAACCCTAAAATCATAAGTAACTCTAACAAAATGTGATTTTCACAATTTAAGCCATTGGGATAGTGTCAGATTCAAAGACTGTACAGAAATTTCTTTTTTAACTTCACTCAAACATTCCTCTAGCAAAATTGAAACCATCCTAATACTCAGAGACCATATGTATAGAATTATAAAAGAAAGGATGAATTCCTCATGATGAATTGTTTCTGATATGAGTATAAAGTGTCCATCTCTTTCTTTTCTGATTGATTTCAGGTTGAAATCGATTTTGTTAGATATTAGTTTAGCCACGCCCGCAAGTTTCTTGGTAAATTTGATTGGAAAACCTATTCCCTATCGTTTACACTGAGTTATTGTCTGTTTTTGTGTTTCAAGTGTGTTTCTTGTTAGCATCAGAATGTTGGATCCTTATTTTGTATCCATTCTCTTATCCTGTGCCTTTTTATAGGTGAGTTGAGTCCATTAATATTAAGCAATATTAATGACCAGTGGTTGTTAGCTTCAGTTATTTTACCTGGTGGTAGTGTTTGTGTGTTTCCCTTCTTTGATTTGTCCTTTGGTAGGGTTGTCAGATGCTTGTGTTATTTTGGTGGCACGGGAGGTAGGAAAGATATAGTAAAGAAGACCAAAGGAAGAAAAGGCACATACATATGAAAGAACTATTAATATATTTAGAAATGCTTATTAATATATTTGGAGATTAATATGTATATATTAAAATTGCTACAATAACTCTGTATATACATATGATAATATATGCTCATAAATATATTCAAAAAAGTCATGGGAACTGGTGCCATGAATGTTCTAAGACATTTACATAATTGGTTTTGCAAATGCAAATGTTCAAGATTTTATTCAATTATTATTAACGAGTTTAAAAGGAAATGATATTAACACTTTCGAAGACTATATTTCCCATTCTCAGAACTCCAGCGTTTTGTATCTTTTTATTAAGGATTAAAGTCCCTTGTTATTTTGCCATTACACTTTGGAACTCCTGTTGCTTTTTTGTATGATAAGTTTGATATAATGGTAGTATAATGTAAGACAAGAAAGAACATTCTGGCATTTACTGGATATGTCACAAACATGTCCACAAACAGGGAGAACTAATATAACAATATTTAAATTTATGCAAATCTTAGTCACATTGTTTAACGTTACATTGTGCTTTCAATTCAAGGATATAGTTCTGAATGACAATAACCCATTGAGATCCCAAGAATTGAGAAATGGGAGTGATTAGAGAGGTCAAAAACACCCATGGACACTTTATTGGATAGTTGGTGTGACTTTGTTTTCTGCTGATAAACAATTGAATAATCACAGGAAAGAGCCTCCTTTTACAATATTCACATATATTTCCCTTGATTGATATAATTTTACTTTACACCCCTAATGAGTCAACAAGGAACTCAGAGAATATATTTTCTATTTCATCCTTGTCACAAACATGCTTTTCAGTTTTCAGTCAAAGCAAAAAAAATGCTGTGCTGTTTTAAAATGTCAGCTTTCAGGGCCATCCTTCCAGGGCAAACTCTGACTCCTTCAGGCAGGCAGTCAGACTGAGTGTGGTCTGTGAGCAGAATGCTGTAGCTTGCTGGCTGCAGAGATCTTGAAACAATGTAGAGTTATTTCAATAAATGTGGCTACTGCTAGTACCTGTGCAATGTGTTTGAAAATGCAAAATGCTAAGGAATGGGAAGGATCCAGCTGTCAAAGCCCTGACTTTCATACTTCCAATACTGCTTGGTAAAGACTCGTGTATTCAGAAAAAGAGAGATATACAATAAGGAGAGATTCAAAGAGGAAGAAAACCTCTTAATGGTTTACAATTTTTTAAAAATACATGCTGTATAAAAGTTGACCTTCTTAAAGTAAAAAAAAAAAATAGAGTGCTTGTGTTCAGAGGTACACACCTTTGATCCCAATCCCTGGTAGGCAGAGGTAGATTGGGCTCTGTGACTTCAAGGTGTGGTAGTACACACCTTTAATCCCAGCACTGGGAAGGCAGGGATAGACAGACATCTGTGAGTTCCAGGACAGTCTGTTCAAAGAGTTATTCGTTGACAAAGCTATACAGAGAACCGGTCTCAAAAAGTAAAAGTAAAAATAAAAGAAATAGAGGTTCAAATAAAACTGGCTTAAGATGAAAAATACACAGAGAATCTTGATACAGTATGCTATTGTGTGTTGTTTGAATTGTTTGAATGCTAAGGAAGGAGCAACAGCCGCTAACAAGAGTTTTGTTTATAAATGCTGCTGTGCTAACCCACAGCAAGACCCAGAAAGCTAACCCAAAAATACCCTGGCCCGGAGTTTTTCTGAAAAGCCATTGACAATGGCACTGGGACTTGTTTCCTCTGCATATACTGGATTTTGCAGATCCAGTCTGTCTGGACACTCACCTTCCTGGACCTGGAGGGAGGCAGGAGGAACTTGAACTTCCCACTGGGCAGGAAACCCTGACTGCTCTTAGGGATGGAGAGGGAGGAGGAGAGGGAGTGGGGGGAGTGGGAGGGTGGTGGGAAGAGGGATGGAAATGGAAACTTTTATAATTTAATAAAATTACTTAAAAAAAAGAAAATTAACAAATGTTAAAAAAAAGATTTTGCCTTTGTTTCCACAGGATATGAGAGGCTATGGATTCATTCTGATCAAAGAAAATCAGATTTGATCAAGGAAGACCACCTGAGCAATCCCCAGTAGGAGCAGATGGCGCAGATGTCTGAGTTCTACATCCAGAACTGATTCATGACTGCTGCCTGAGATGATTGAGACACAAAGGATATTCCCATCAGGACTTAAGAACTCTTTCTTTATTTCGGTCCCAATAAGATTATCAGTGCTCACAATAAGCAGGAAATAGCTTGGAACAATGCCTACATTCCACAAAAAATGGGCTATGGATATTTTCCTTTGTTAAAAGATAAAGAGGGGAAAATGGTGTTTGAGAATTGTCTGTAATCTGTCAATTATATTTTTAATAAATGCTGATTGATCAGGCAGGACGTATAGGCAGGAAAACAAGACAGGAAGTACAGGTGATGCAAGGAGAACAGGAGAATGCTGGGAAGGAGGAGGTCCATTCCTCAACATTCCTGCCCAGAGCACAGTGAATTAAGATGAATCCTGCCCTACTTGAAAATGTACTGAGCCACAAGACTAAAACAGACAAGAATTATGGATTGCCATAAGATGAAAAATTTAGTTAATAAGAAGATTGAGCTAATGGGCAAATAAGTTTAATAATCTTATGAAGTCCTCTGTATGATTTTCTTTGGCGTATACTGGCTATGGGGTGCCAGACGTGACAGATACACATACAAGCCGGCCCCTCAAGTTACAAGTAATTCTAGAATTCTGCTAACTGCACAGGAAACTAGAGTATACAGAGGGATTCATGGACTTTGAAACATTTAAGACTTCAAGCACAGAATGAAACTTCCCTTTTCCTCAAAAAAAGAGAATCCTTTCAATTCAAATGCTGACAAAGGAACCAAGAAATGTACTGATTAAATTACTAAACCAATTTTGCTTCAAGATCCTCAAAAAGTCAAACTGCTATTACCTAGTTTCACTCATTTGGATCAATTTTGAAAAACACGCTTGTTCTTTACCTGCCAACTACACAAAGCCCACTGACTTAGGCAATTTTTCCCACAAGTGGTTGTCACAGTTGCGTTAATGAAAGTGTATTCAGTTAAAAGACTGTACAGAAATACTATTTTCAATCAATTCAAATGACAATAAACAAAAAATTGAGAAAATATTTTATGTGTGTGTATGTGTGTGTACATATAAATGTATCTTTGAAAAATATGAATATATATAAAAACACTTTAGAGGAAAATATTAGAATATCCTCAGAAAAAGTCTGCTAACAATGAGACAAGGTTCATTTTCCAATCGATGCATCAGTGCATCATAACATGGAAAATACACTAGGACCTTAACCTTTCAGGAATACTCACTATCCTGACATATATAAACTTAAATATCACAGGAGACACTGACTCTCTAGACTCAAGGTTTCAAATATCTTCTGACAGAGTATGTTGTGCATTTACCAAATTTGATATAAACACATAATACAACAACCTGTCTCTATTCTAAGAAATGGCTTAAAACTTTGTTAAACTAAGTTAAGAATAAAATAATTCTCTACCCTTTAGTGGATAGTGTTGATTCTATGTACACCTTATTCAAGAACTTTACTTCTTATGGAGGAGAACCTATACAACAAAGAAAAATGTTGAACAGCTCCTTCACTGACTATAATCAGTGAAATTTTGTACCCTAACTTTGGGTAATGCTTTCAGTTGCATGACCCATGTCCAAGGTTTTGGTCTTGGGTTTATTGGGAGACTCACTTAAAATGGAAGCTAATATTAATGGTCATAATTGATCACAAGCCTCGGGAGAATAAAATATATAAAGAGCACTACATCTCAGATTCCTAGCAGCTTCTTGGTCCCATAATGGTCAGAGAAAATTCTTCCATTGTGTCCAGGCAACAACATTAATCAGAGTATCACATTATAATCTACTCACAAATTTAAAATCAACTATACCCACTTATGATTTCTCAATATATCCTCTAACTTTATCTAAAAGACACAAATCTCCATCAGTCTTGTAACTTTTTCTACTTCTCCTATTCCACAACCACCAAAAGGAAGTATGGTCCAGCATACATATAAGTGAAGTCATCACCATGCTAATCTAGGAGATAGATAAAAACTTAGATATATTCCATATACTGAAGTTCTTATATTTAATGGATTGAGACAGTATTCTGTCTCTTCTACCTCTAATTTATTCATCCCGTTCTTGTTTAAATGAAGACAAATACCTTTCAAATACATTTCTTTAGCTCAACTTTATACCAATGGAATGGAGAAAATGAATGGAGAAAACAGGTGTATGAATACTAGATTCAGTACAAAACACAAAGAGACAAACTGAATGGGACAAAATCTAAACATTCACTTAACTGACACACATAAACACCCACACTTGCACAAATATAGAACACAATTAATGGCTGTGGTGCTCAAAACACAAAAGGTCACATAAAACCTTTATCAAATGTAACTAGAGGTGTCTGTTTTTTTCTAGATTTTTTTGAAACTTGCATTTTTCCCTTAAGAAATGCATTTCATATCTTCTGTAACTCATGAGCCTGTAGATGCAACATGAATACTTTTGAAAACTTTTGTGAGATCCAATGAAAAAGACATCTATACCTGAAGACTTGTTATCCTCCCTCATAATCAAACTGACTTGAAAAACTCCATTTTGTTTGTCAAGTTTTCTTTGCTCCTGAAGAATAGCAGTGAGGTCTCAATAGCTGCTGCTTATGAAATTTAGTGTAAGAAAAACTTTTCTATACATTTTGGAGAAATAATCTCTTCTGTTGTCTCAAAATAAGGGATTATTGACTACAAATTAACCTAGGACCTTTGCATGTAGGTTGACAGTTGGATATAATTATTTGATCTTGTTACCTTAAGCAGTATGAAAAGGAACTATTATGGTGCATGAAATGATTCTTTGCAACTTTTACCCCATGCTGGGATACCTTCTAATGCCTTTATGTACGTGGTAGGATATTGTTCCTTATCTCAACTTAGTAAGTCATGATTTGAAGACTCCCATGGAACTGTGGTATAATGATTTGTACCCTGTCAATTGTAGTTAAATAGGAGGCTCATTAGCTAGTAGACAGGCAGGAAGTATAGGTGGAGAAACCACGCATAAAGTATAGTTGGGTCAACAATAAAAGAAAAATAGGATTATCAGAATAAGAAACAAACCATCTTAAGTCATGACCCAGCCACAGAGGAAGCAAGAAGTGACTGCCTCTCTGAAAAACTCATCAAGCCACATTGTTATCACAGACAAGAATCATGGGCTAATAAAAGTTATAAGAATTAGTTAGTATGAAGAGTCTGAGATACTGGGGAAATCAGTAAATAATTACTATAGACCTTTTTGAAATTTGTTTGAGAATGAATGTCTGGCAGACCAGGTGGGACAGAAACCTCTCTAGAGGACAACACAAAATACATTATGTCTTACCATTTTGTAGATTATGTGAAGCCAAACAACTATGATATATTGGAAGTAGGATATATGCTTGAAAATATTCTAGCTGCGATCATGCACTTCCTGTACAAAGAATGTTCCCTGGTTATGGAAAATTGAAAATATAAGATTTCCTAAATATTATACCTTATTATTCTCTGGGGAATTTTGAGCAAATAGAGATAAAATTTCACAAATTAAAATCAATCAGGTACTTCAGATTATAACATTGTCTATTTTGTCACAGTCATCGAATCCTGGACAGACAAACTGCTTCCTCTTCCATGGATTTAAACATTATTCCACCCCATCATGTAAGGCTGTTTCTCCTTTACTCACCCTGACAGATGACACATTTTGAAACTTTAAGTCTTACATCTGCTTGAAAATTCAGAAGCTCAACGAGTAATTTTAATCACACAGTTCCCATAAGATTGTATTGATAATGACTATCTTCTTTGCATGAAGATATATTGTGTGACACATTTTTCCTTTATGTACTCAACATTCAGCACACTTAAAGAGAGACATTTACAAGTCATAAAAGGAACACATAAAAGAAAGAAGGCATGAATTAAAAAAAACAAATTCAAAAGGAGAGAAAACAAGGCACATAATCCCAATACTTGTTTATACCTGAAAGTGAGTGAGAGGAAATAGTATACGATAAATGAGGGGAAATTGATAGGTGGCATGAAATTAGGAAAGGAGAAGTCCATAGATAGTAGGAACTCGAAAGTAAGATTATACTCTTTAATTAAGGAGACCTCTTAATGCAAAACTATATAAAATATATGGTTTAATATTTGCAATATAAACTAAAATATATAATATATGTGAATGAAAATGCATATTTAACATATATTATATTATGCAATAAAACTTAATGAGAATATTTGAATGGCCGAAGAGATTATATAGTTGGTTTCTTAAACACATAAGTGAAGCATACTAACACATTATTATTTAACATAAAAAGGACAATATTTTAATATTGATTGAAATGTGTTGTTCTCTTTTAAAGACTAATTTTTCCATTATCAGATTTCCTGTGTTTATTATTCACCCATAAGTAGTGATAAGGACTCCAGCTCACTAGCTGGGTGCTGGTGGTTCTCATCTTTCATCCCAGCACATGGGAGGCAGAGGCAGGCAGATCTCTATGAGATCACAGATAGATATTTTGCTGTTGAAATTTACAATGAGAATCTGATAAAATATTAAAATAGATTAACAGCTAATATCTCTCTCCAGGAAGGTACTATGCACACAATCAAAATTTGTGTAATGATGAGACATTATCTTACTTGACAAGTTTCTAAGGTGAGAATCCTCAATGAGGGCAATAGAACAGAACACAGGACAGGAGATACAGCGTATAGAAAAGGTAGAACCATAAAGAATGAAAAGATTAAGGGATTCATTGAAACTGATGAGCTGAAAAAAAAGGTCTAAAAACAGGACTTAGGCTTATCAGAAAATGACAGACCCCATGCTGATTTACATAGAATTTTAACTGAATATCTGGATATTTCATTGGAAAAACTATATGGCACAAAGTACCCTAATGTAATCAATGAATATGGATGAGAACAATTGTGTATGAGCAATTTAAAAAAATTAAACAAGAAAGAGTTCTTTTCTTTGGCTTCTATTTTTCACTTTCTTTTTTCATTTAATATTTTTTATTGAATTTTATTGAACTCTGCATATCTCTACTCCCATCATTGCCTTTCTCCATCCTCTTTCAACCCATTCTCTAGATACTCATGCCTATAATTTACTCCAGAGATCTTGTCATTTTCTATTTCTCATGTAGAGTAGATCTATTTAATCTCTCTTAGTGTTGTCATCATGGTCTATGTTCTCTGGGATTGTGGTTTGTAGGCTGGTTTTCTTTACTGTATGTTCAAAAACCA
Organism: Myodes glareolus; assembly: GCF_982192425.1. Taxonomy (NCBI): domain Eukaryota; kingdom Metazoa; phylum Chordata; class Mammalia; order Rodentia; family Cricetidae; genus Myodes; species Myodes glareolus. The sequence goes on along the minus strand of NC_142053.1, from coordinate 147,661,699 downwards.
CCTATGAATGAGTACATGTGATAACCGTGTTTCTTAGTCTGCATTACCTCACTAAAAATAATGTTTTTTAGCTCCATACATTTTTCTACAAATTTCAAGATTTCATTTTGTTTTTCTGTTGTGTAGAATTCCATTGTGCAAATGTACTATATTTTCTTTAACTTTTCTTCAATCACAAGGCATTTAGATTCTATCCAGTTTCTGGATATGACAAAAAATGCTACTATGAATATAGTTGAGCTCATGTGCTTCTGGCATGATTGAGTAACCTCCTCCTTTGAATATATACTCAAAAGTACTGTTACTGGGTTTTGAGGATGGTTGTTGCATAATTTTCTAAATAATCACCAAATTAACATTCAAAGGGGTTGTACCACCTCAAGCATGAATTTCTTATGGGATTCATCCAACTTCTGTCAGGAAAATGGTGAAATTTTGGGCTTCAAGCACTAAGGATTCCTAACAGAATAGTTTTAACTTGCTTTGTCAATGGTATGGGAGAAGAGAGACAAAAATTTTAGAACAAGAAGGGAAAGAAAATAAATTTCAAACTTTCCAAGCACAAATTCTGGGAGAGAGTCATTACTCCAAAACTCAGAAACAGGATTGCTACAACAAACACACATTGTTCCTATGTAGCACAGCAGCAATAAATGCTTGGGGTAGGATTCAGATGCCAATAAAGAGGATTGAGTCATATATTAGGGTTAAAAAGGGTCAGAGAGAACACTTTAGTGACTTCTTAAAAACATTAAGTAAGGCTATAAATGTAGGAGAGACAGGCCCTGAAGCTTGATATATTAAAATCGAAATTTGGCTTTTCAAAATGTCACGTTAGAAAATAAGACCTTTTTGGGTGTTTACTGGTCACATATGCACACCATAGGTGAATGAATTTTACATACAATTAATGTTGAAACATTTGAGTTAAGAACTAAGACTAGGGTAGGAAAATTGATTTTTCAGTGGTATGAGTTGACACCACAATATCAAATATTTAAACTGTTGAAGAAAAGGCCTTTTAAGAAGCAACCTTAGATAAGTTATTAGTAGGAAAAATGACTCCTCTAGGTACGGCAAGAATAGGAGAATTCAGTTTTCTGGTAAATACAGGAGATGTTTCAAAGGCTGTCATAGGATCAATAAATGTAGGTCGATAAAGGAGAGACAAGACAATCCGATACACTGGGAAAGTCATTGGTAGGCTCTAACAGGCTCCAATGTCAAGCAAATTTCAATCAATCCCAGTCATGTAGAGAACCTGTCTCACCAGGAAAATTAAAAAATCCAGTGCGGATTATAAAAAAAAATCATAATTTTCTGGATGATGGAATAAACATGGAGGATGAATTAAAAATTCCAGTAGGAAATATGAGGCTTATATTTTGTCATACTTTGATAATGATCAAAGACTAAATCAAAGAGTGCATATAAATGACATTGTAGTTGAGGGATTATTAGACATAGATGCAGATGTTAGAATCATAACTCTAGTTTACTGGCATGAAGATTGGCCTCTAAAAGATACTCATTTCCTAGAAATTGGAACCATGTTTCAAGTGAAACAAAGAACAATTTGGGTTGAAATTATGGAGCCAGAAGGACAGAAACAAAGTCTGCTGTCATATGTATCTAATATCACAGTGTATTTATTGGGTCATGATTTATTGTTGCAATAGAATAATCAGGATAACATTCCTGTATTCCCAAAACTCATATATCTGGAAGGAATATCATAAGGTATTATATAAAAGTCACTAGCCATTAAGGATGTACAGCAAGACAAAACAATGTGCAAACTTTCATCATTACTAACAATCTTGCCTTTAAAATGGTTAACTGAGAAACACATATGGCTTAAACAATGGCTTTAACAAGAGAAACTACAGGCTTTTGGAGAGCTGGTACAAAACAAATAGATGTTTGCCATATTAAATAATGAACAAACTCTTTAAATTATCCTGTATTTGTTGTTAGAAAGAAATCTGGTTATTGGAGAAGGCTGAGAGATGTAAGGGCTCTCAAGGTGATTCAACTATAGGCTCTCTACAGTCTGTAATTCCTCTGCCTTCTCTATTACCAAAGGAATGGAATATTGATTTAAACTATTTCTTCACTATAACTTTCCAAGTGGACAGAGAAAAATTGTCTTTCAGAGTTCCGTCTTATGATTCTCAGCCAACAGAGAGATACCAGTGGAACATTCTCCCACAGGGAAAAATCAATAGCCCTACACTGTGCCAAAAATTGTAAGTCAGACAATGCTCAACAAAATCCCAACAAAATTCCTCAGACATAGAGAGAACATTAATCAAGTTTAAATGGCAAACAAAAGACACAGGATAGTCTAAACAATCCTATACAATAAAGGTGTTCCAGAGACATTACCATGCCTGACTTCAAAAATCTAATGAAGAGGTACAGTAATAAAAACTGCATGGTATTGGCAAAAAAAAAAAAAAAACAGAGATGTCGACCAATGGAATCAAATCGAAGTTCCTGATATTAATCCTCAAACCTATGAACAACTGATTTTTGACAAAGGAGCTAAACCTGTACAATGGAAGAAAGAACACATCTTTTAAGAATGGTGCTGGCATAACTGGATGTCAACCTGTAGAAGAATAAAAATAGATTCATGTCTATGACAATGCACAAAACTCAAGCCAAAATGGATTAAAGACCTCATTATTAATCTGACCACATTGAAAAGGATAGAAGAGAAAGTAGGAAGTAGTCTTCAAGACATGGTCACAGGAGATCAATTCCTAGGTAGAATTCAAGTAGCACAGACAATAAGAACAACAGTAAATAAATGGACCTCCTGACCCTTAGTATTTTATGTACATCAAAGGACACTCTACTAAGACAAAAAGTCTACCTACTGACTGGGAGAATATCTTCAACAACCCGTTATTAGACAAAGGTCTGATCTCCTAAATACACAAAGAACTCAAGAAACTAGACTCTAAAACTTTATTCAACCCAATTGAAAATGGGGTACTGAACTGAACAGAGAATTCTCAACAGAAGAAATTCAAATATCCAAAAGACATCTAAGGTTATGCTCGACATCTTTAGTGATCAGGGAAATGCAAATCAAAACAACTTTGAGATACCATTTTACACCTGTCATAATAGCTAAATTAAAAACACCAGTGATAGCCTTTGCTGGAGAGTATGTGGAGTAAGGGAAACACTCATTTCTTTCTCGTGGATTTGCAATGTAATGCAACTACTTAGGAAAATAGAGTGGGAGTATCTCAGAAAATTGGTAGTCAACCTACCTAAGGACCCAGCAATACCACTCTTGGGAATAAAACCCAGAGATTCACAATCATCCAGCAAAAGCATTTTTCAACTCTGTAAATAACAGTAATATTTGTAATAGCAAGAACCTGGAACAACCCGTTAATGGAAGAATGGAAAAAGAAATTATGACACTTCTAGAAATTAGAGTACTACTCATTGGGAAAAAAAACAATAACATCTTGAATTTTGTTGAAAATGAATGGAAATAGAAACAATATCCAAATTGAGATAACACAGACCCAAAATTATGAATATGGTATGCATTCATGCATTGGTGAATTCTAGCCAGAAACATAGAACATTTAGAATATACTTCCTAATCCTAGAGAATCTAAGTAATTGGGTGAACATAAAGGAAAATATATCTAGGTCCTCTTGGAGATTGGATGTAGACAAGAACACCAGGAAAAAGTTGGAAGTATGGGGATGGGAGTGGGGTTAGGCTATGGAAGTGAGGTTAGAGGAAGGGAAGGGGAATAGTGAATGGTGAAATGGAGGGTTGGAAGATCTTGGGGGAGTGTGTTGGTTGAAATATAGGAAGGGCAGATATGGGAGTAGGGAAGAAGATAAATTACTTCAGGGAGCCATTTTGGAGTTGGCAAGATTCTTTGCTCTAGAGGGATTTTCAATTGTCCACAGGAATGTTGCCAGCTAGGACCCTGGGCATTGGAGGAGAGGGTCAACTGAACTGGCCTTGTCCCAGATTCAGACTGATAACTATCTTCATCTATAGAACCTTCCTCCAGCAACAGATGGGGATAGAGAAAGAGATCTACATGGGAGCACTGGACTGAGCTCTCAATGTACATTTGAAGAGCAAATGGAGGGAGAATATGACCAAGGAAAACAGGACCAGGAGTTGTTGGTCCACATACTGAGACAGTGTGTTTGAACAAATGAAAGTTTACTAAGTCCAGATGGACTGGGACTGAAAGAGCATGGGATAATCTGGACTTTCAGAATGTGGTCATGATTGTGGCAGACTGAGAAGCCAACAAAAATTACACTGTGATTTGTCTCTACTGCTTTTACTGTTTTTTTAGAGGGGAGTGGGAATCCTCGTGTATTTGGATGGATTACTTCCTAAGCATGGATAACGCAGGGAAGGCTTTGGACTTTCCACAAGGTAGGGTACACTGTCCTTTCTTAGGAATGTAGGGGAAGGGAAAAGGTGATGTTGGGGTGTGGGAGGGAAGTGGGAGGAGGAGAGGAGGTGGAAACTTTGTTTCCTATTTTGTATAAAGTTAAAAAGCTATCAGAGAAAAAATAAAGAAAAAGACTGTCAGATCTTACCAAGACAAGGTAATTCAGTTTTGAATATTTTCTGCCTCTGAAAATGGTCTCTCAGTTACTCTAGAACTTAGCCAATGTTGGTTGTTCCACCATTGTAAATGAGATTTTGGGTGATTGCCCAGGTAGCCAGTTGTCTCTGTAATTTTCTGCACATTTTTGGAATTTACTTGAGTGTACTTCCTGCTTACTCAGGTAATATTTCTCTTCTTGGGTCTTTAATGGGTTTGACAACTAGATATTTGTGGTTACTGACATTCTCCCAGGAAACTACATTTCCCAGCAGCATGTGCACTGGCTTATTGATATTTACTCCACCAGTGTCTGATGTACATATGCCTTTCCTTAATGCTCATGCACTGGAATTCTTTTAAAAATCTGAGTGTGTCATTCCTGTTTCCCATCTTTCTTGTATTTCCCTCACTGTCTGTCATGTCCCCCAACACTTAATAAACTTATCCACTTGGTTCTTTTTTTGTGACTCCTGTCCTCTTTCATCTCCGCAGGAATATTAATTACTTTCCTCTTATATTTGTCCTAGTTATTTATTATACAAGACTTGAACTCAAGAGGATACGGTAATTATTAAAACATTTATCATATGTATCTTGTTTGTTATTGTTTATGCTGCTTGCAATTTTAATTTTTTAACTGATATTTCTTTTTATTGTAAATAACTTTGTATTAGGCTTAGAAAGTTCTCATTTAAACCAAAGAGAGAGTTGTTATATGATTTCCTATTGCCAGTATCCTTCAAGATACACACCCACTTGGTCTTGAACTCTGATACTATATATACCAATGTAAAGCACATGCATGCCTTCATTCTAGGCTACTGGATTTTATTGCTGCTACACATTTGATAGAAGAATTGTGAAATGTGAGTCTACACCTAAATAAATAACTCTCTCTTATTCTCAATTCTAAGCTACAGTGTGATTAATTTAACCATCTCTTTTCATAAATAATTTTTCAAATACAAGAATGCTACAGGTGGTTGAAGTATCTGACTGGAAAAACAAAACTGTTTACAAAACTCCTTTCCTGGTAATAAAATCAATTGATCCTATGCAGGAAGCTTTACTGATTGTTTCTACTCTTGTTTTCTAATGGAATTTTCAGAAGGGATTAGTAATTAGGACTAATATGACCAGGTGATTTCTTCACAAACATGAACTGGTGACATTTCATAAGGTTCTCCCTGACCATCTGTCATTGTGGATAATGTGTTGGCAGGGCACTTTGAAGTTATTGACTGAGAGATTTAGATCAGTGCTTTGAATTACTAAGTACAATTTGCTCTCAGTAGGATTGGGGGGATACTTGGATTGGTGTTCATACTTAGTTATCTGTAAAAAAATTCAACTCTGTGGTTTTTAGAAGCCTAGAAATATCAATAATTTTCTCAGGATATCTTGGCTCTAATAATGAACAGATATTCCCTCAATAAATATATATGGGAATGTGTTGAAGGGTAGTACTGACTGACTTGTATATTTTGCAAAATGCAGACTGAGTGAAAAATTGGATGTATACTTGAAACATCTTAACGGGTGAAGATCAATAGTAGCCTCAAACCGTGTCTTTGATATTTATTTAATAATGTTTCATTTGCAAATTTAATAACAAAAACAAAACAAAACAAATAAAAAAGAACAATTAACACATATTGAGCTGAACATACTTAAAATATCCATAAATCTCAAACCCATGGTGGGAAAAAGAAAGAGGAAGATGGATCCAGAAAATGTATAGGATGCTGCTATGAGAAAAATGCAGAAAAGAAATTGATTCTTAATATGGAAACAATATTTCAAATCTAGACATTGATAAATATTGAATTGATTTTTGTACATGTTCAAAGATAGGTGAAACAATCCAATATTAAAAGATAAGAAAGGACTTCTAGACCAAGACCCTAATATCACAAAAAATATTTTCAAAAATCGATAAATGAAATTAAAAGGTTCCATTTGATAAAGGTAACTATCAGTAGACACAATCCCTTCAAAGGATGAGAAAATAATAAGGATGATTTCAGTAGGCAATTCAAGAGGTTAACTTGGAATTCCTTCTTTCCTTAAGAAGTTCAATATTAGCTCTGACACATTTCATAAATCTTATGATAAAATTATTTAACCTCTAAATATAAAACACCAGTTAACTCACATTTAGACATGATACCATCAGAGAAGTGAGAGAAAATATGAGAAAAAAAACGTAAGATGAGACCTTGGTGGTGGGGAATGTGAACTTTCATCTTCTCTCATGGTGACTGAGAAATTTGGTGGAAATTTATTCAGATAAATAGTAATGTAGCACGGTAAAAGATCAACTCAAAAAAAACAAAAACAGGTGCCCTCCGATTCACAAAGGATAAATAAGCAGGAAGGGAAATCAGAAAAATTTCACCTTTCACGATAACCACAAATAGCATAAAATATCCTGGTATAACTCTAACCAAGGAAGTGACAGACTTATTTGACAAGAACTATTAGTCTTTGAAGAAAGAAATTGAGGAGGATACCAGAAAATTGAAAAACTTGTCTTGCTCATGGATTGGGAGAATCAACATAGTAAAAATGGCAATGCTACCAGAAGCTATTTATAGATTTATTGCAATCCCCATCAAAGTCCTATCAAAATTCTTCACAGACCTTGAGAGAACAATAATCAACTTTATATTGGAAAACAAAAAAATCCAGAAGTGTTTAAGATAGACTTTCAACTCTGTCAGTTTCATTAAGGGGAAATTCACTTCAATTGCACATATTACCTAGCATCATCTTTTAGTGCACCGTTAAAGGCAAGGCAAAGAAGGCATGGAGGTGTTGTTGAATGCTGCTGCTGTTGTTGGGAATCTGTGTGGATTTCTTCTCTAAGGGACATCATTGGTGACACTCATGTCTGAGGCATCCTGTCTCTGTGATGTATCCTGAAGTACTGAAAAGAAAAGAAAATAGTTTTTTCCCACTGACTGTTTTGTTTTCCTTTTATTGCTATGACAAAATACGTGAAGAAAGCAACCAGGGTGAGGAGTGGGTTCTCTCTGTTCGTGATGGGGAAGGTATGGCAGTGGGAGTAAGAGTCTGCTTGTTCACAGTAGGAAAACCAGGAAACAGTGGGGACCAAGAGCAAAGATGTCATGAAACTTTAAGTCATTTCCTTTGAGAACTCAATTCCTCCAGTCAGGTTCTGTGTCTACAAAACCCCCAAAACCTCCTGAGGACTAAGTATTCAGAAATAGAATCCTGTGTGTGCCATATCACATGCAATAATAGTGAGTACGCCATACTCTTTTTCAATTCTACACACTTTTGTTCTCAAAACCATTTTTATTATCAAGAAAGATAACTTGCTGCGTCTTTTCGGTCATAAAAGTCCTCTAAGTTGGTGTGGGGAACTTCTTGTGTACCGTCCAATGTTGTTATGAGACCTTAAGGGGACAGCATATTGTTCCAGAAATCAAAGGCAACTGGGTTCAAACCTATGCTTACTTGTTGAGTGGACCAATTGGTTTAGCAATAGCCACTGTATGGAAGAATGGAATGGACAGGGAAAAGGAGATGGCACAAGTCGAGGCCGGTAGCATTGCTTGAAGCTCCTCTGATCTACTCATTTTGCTTTCCTTATTAGATAAGGACAAGATTTAAATCTCAATCTCCATGATCTCTGAAGCCTGAATGAGTTAAGTATGTGTGACCACAGTGATGCCTGTCTATCTGTCATAAGGGGCAGGGCTCTTGACTTTATGACTCATTGCACAGGGATGTCAGCTGTCATTCTGTGGTCCACCTAAGTCTACTGCACAAGAGTTGTCATGGTTGCTGCTCTGTTCTTCCTGACATGGTATGCATCCACTGAGAAATCATCAAAATCCTCCACTGGAAGTGTAAGTTCTTCTCAAATGGAAGGTTCTTTAATTGAAGAGATATAGATGTTTTCTCTGGGAAAACTTTTGACAGGGGACATGGGTAAATGGCAGAAGGGAAGAAAGAGTAGAGAGAGAGAGTGTGTGTATGTGTGTGTGTGTGTGTGTGTGTGTGTGTGTGTGAGAGAGAGAGAGAGAGAGAGAGAGAGAGAGAGAGAGAGAGAGAGATGGAAAAAAGGAAGGATTCATTTATGCCTTGGAGTGAACCAATGGATGAGGAGACCTAGTAGGGTAAAATGTGCTGCAATTTCCTTGGACACTCAGGTTGAGCTGAGGGCAGATAAGGTTTTCCACTAAGGGGGAGGCTAAGTCCATTTTGGATTTTTTGTGATCCAGGCCCACCCAGGAGAGTGACGATGATGAGGATGAGGAGAAGAAGGTGCAAGGGTGTACCAGCATGCCTTTGATCAAATTCTCACCCACTTTGTAGCTGAGTCACCTGACCTGGTTAAAAAGACCTATGTGCTGAAACCTGACTGAGTTTGACATCACCAACCTTGTAACCGAGTTAGTGAAGATGGAGAAACCAAAAATTGACAGTTACAGAAGGTCAGGGTCCTTCCATGATGGCAGCCAGGCATCAATACCTTAGAGGTGTTGCATGGTTGAATATGTGTGTGGGGTCTTTGCTTTTCTCCACCAACAACAGAGATTCTTCAGTTAACTGATATTATACAGCTCTTTGCATATATTGTATGTGTGCATGCCACACACCAACAGGCATCAAGGTATACATGTTTAACCTGTCTGTGGGTGAGTCTGTTCACCAGTTTCATAGCGCAAATCTCAGAAAACGTGGGCTAGGACAAAGGAAAAATGTTTTAATACACAGCAGGACAGATGTACAAGTGAACTCACGGGGGTTGGACAGCATGCTTAAGACCTGTGCTATACCATGTCAGAACAGAAAGAATTCCGGCATGAGTAAGTGGCAGACAGAATCCTGGCATGAGTAAATAGGTGGCAGACAGAATCCTGGCTTAAGAAAGCAGGTGGTGGATAGAATCCTGCCATGAGGAAGTAGGTAACATGAGGTCCAATCCTTTGTGTAGGAGCCTCTAGAAGGAGACGATTTTATCTAAGCATATTGCTCCTGGTTCCTCAATGTGCTCCAGTGGAGAGCAACACACAGTGACTTACAGCTGTTACAAATTAAAATATTAATTAAATAAAACCTGATTTTCTTTGATTCCAAGTCTACATTTATGTCCTTTCCTGATCAGTCTGTTCTGTTTCCTCTTAAGTCCCAAAGTCTAATGCTTCTCTCTGTCACAGCTTACCCTATGACATGCTACTCCCTCAAACTTTACCCCTCCCTGAGTTCCTACCTCTTTTTGGCACATGTCTGATGCTTCCTAAACAGCCATCTTCTCCTCTTTCCCACCCCTCATCTCCAGTCCCTTCCTCTCCCAGGAGACTAGACCATCTAAGTCCTGTTCTGACAAACCCCATCATTTACCAAACAACACACCACGTTCAAAACTTTTTATTTTTGGACCAAGAGAAATTTTATTCGAAAAGATATTACGGTTATTAGAGGACCTGAGGTATCTCAGAAAAAAATAACAAAGCATTCCTCCCAACCCAATTTTATGTCTGCCTCTCCACAGTTTGTGAATTTCACTTTTACAGATCTTCACCAAATCATAGATGTAGATATGGAAGTCATTATCAAACTTGATGAAATACACAGAAGATTTGGTGGGAACTTTGTAAACAATTTTGCCTGTCTTTTGGGTTCTGTCTCTTTTATTGTACTGCACACATTTGCCTGTCAAGACATCCGTGCCTGCTTCCTCTACTGGAGGATACTCTGGCATAATGTGGAGGGTGCCTTCAGTGTAGTCATCCAGATGGTGGTAAAGGTACAGGACAGTATCTTTCTTGTTTGAAATGTAGAACATGGTTGTAATGGTTGGCCCCTCACTTGTTGCCACCCAACTCGACTCATCCATAGAGCCTGATATGATGTAGAGGTTGCCTTCAAAGTAGTCCTTCAGGAGGTCATAAATGTACAAGACCGGATCTTTCTTGTAGGTAGTATAGAACCAGGTCTTCATTATCGGCACCTCCTCTAGGACCATCCCTCTCCACTCATCCTTAGAGCCGTTTGTGCACTCAAATATATGTTTTACTGCTTTGCCATCTATGATATTTGCAAAGTGAGTGTTTGTCACCTGAGATAAAAACACTTTATTGGGCAGTATCCTAAGGTTTAAAATCCTTTCATCATTGTGAAGCTCCAGTCCGTAGACACAATCAATCCCATCATACTTCAACAAATAGATAGAGTGGTTTGTAGGCAGTTGATCTAAATGATGGCATCCCATTGGGTGACTGGTTCATTGCCTTCCTTCCATCCATTAGAAATTCTGTGGCCGACAATATTCTCCATGGTCTTGAAAGGCCTGACCGGTTTTTGCTTCTGGAGAGGTGACCCTTCACTCTTCTGGAGTGTTGGCCCACCTCTCATACTCAGAGGCATCTTCATCATGTCTTTAGACCTAGTGCGGTTGGCCACAGCACTCCTGGTCCACTGTCTTGTGGCTATTGTTCTGTGTTTGGGCTTCATACTTATCCTATCTCTGAGATGGAAGAACTTGACACTTTAAATCACATATGAAGTCATTGCCTCCACCATGAGTGCCTGCAAGGAAAAGAAGGAGAGGACATGAGGCTAAGACTCTTTTCTGGAAGTACTTTGTTACAGGTGATGAAGACAGTGCTAAATAGGTTTGGATGCATAAATGTAATTTTGTCATAAGACAATAGTAGGAAAATTAGCAAAATATTCTCTACAGCTCAGTGTATCTGTCTCAGAGATGCATTCTTGCTGCCCAGAGGCAATTCCCCTCTGTTGGGAAACCTAATTTCTGACTGACTAGGTCAAGGAGAGGAGGCAGTATGCCTATCCTCAACGCGAGTAAGAAAATTGTGAACAGAATGGCAAAGAAGCCAGAAGGACAGCCATACTTCTCCTTTTAACCTCAAGCCATGAGTCAGGTGGTTGCACACAAAAACACTTGCCCAAGATCATGGCACTACTGTCTTCTGGCTCTCTGTATTGTGTCTCCTGATCTAGACCCAGGTTAATAACATAAAATCATTCTGTGAAAGGAACACTGGGCCTCTTCAGCTCTTGATACAGGGGCTTCTTTATTCACACATCCCTGACCACCCCTCATTGCCTGCCCTATTGTCTGGGAGTTTCTTGGTCCAGGAACATTTCCTTCTCCAGGACTGAGGACATCCACTCAGAGTCAATCACAGCAATGTTTAGATTAAGATGCCAAGACTCTCCTGGCTGCATTTGAAGGAATAGTAAGGCAGGCACCAATGCAAGAATTCCTCCAACCATCTGAAGGGCAACATGACAACACCAGAATCCAGTGATCATGCAGCAAGAAGAATTGAACAACCTTCTCCAGAAGAAATAAAGAAATCGACTTTAAACAGAACTATATGAAAATGATAGACAAACTTAAACAGGAGAAATAAAACTGCTGTAAAGAAATGGAGATAAAAACCACAAAAGTAGATGAAATGAGGAAATCTCTCATAGATAACATAGAAAATCAAGAAAAAGCAAGGAAAAATGTAAGGGAAACATTTCAAGATTTGAAAAACGGAATGGAGGTAATGAAGAAAACACAAACCAAGGGAAGGCTGGGTATGAAAAATCTGGGTAAATGAAGAGGAACTACAGTGACAAGTATTACAATGAGGGTTGTGTCCACGCATTAGATAGTGGAACTGATATACTGGGAGAATTCAATGCCAGCTGAAGTGGGAGTGATGGAACATGTGATCAAACTGAATCCACTTAATGTGGCTGGCAATGAGGACTGACTATGAAGCCAAGGACAATGGCACTGGATTTTGATTCTATTGCATGGGCTGACATTGTGGAAGCCTGATCTGTTTGGATGCTCAACTTTATATACCTGGATGGAGTGGGGAGAACCTTGAACTTGCCATGAAGCAGAGTACCCTGACTGACCATAGGACTAGAGAGGGAGAGGTAGGTGGGGAGAGGGAGGAAAAAGGTAGATGGGGAAGAAGTAGAAATTTTAATAAATAAATAAATAAATTAAAATAAAAAACTAAAATTAAAAATAACAGATACAGAAGCTAGATGTGTACTTACTGACTCTCTGATAGTTTAAAATTTTCACATAAGTATACAAGAAGATATGTCACCTTAAGATTAGAGACGCATCAATGGGTGACTGGTTCATGCACACTGTCAGTTTTCAATAATTTGACTATAATACTGAGGCATGGATCTGAAAAGCAATCTCCAAGTGTTTGAAGAAATATCAAATTACAAATGATTTTAATTGTGGTAGAATACGACACCTGAATATTACACATTGCATTCCTACATATACTATTTCCTGTGGGAGATACACAAATAGAATGTCTCAAATTTTGATCTTTTCAAAGATGTGGCAAAGGCATACATTTTATCAAAGAATATGGATAAACAAGGGTCAAACAAGGCATCCAATTAATATCAAAAAATTCTAGGTAGGGCTCTCACAGTCCCCCAGGTCAAACATGATCCAATCACTCCCAATCACTGTGGGGTAATTGTCTCCCCAGGAAAATTAAAATATCCAGTGCCTGTTGTCAAAACCAACACTGCCCTGGATTAATGAAAAAACAAGAAGGATGAATCAAAAGTTGCAAATGATCGAGAACACATATATTTTGGTAGATGTCTATGCATGATCAAAAATCAAAGCTGAGAGTACAATTTAATAACATTTTAATTGAAGTATTATTGGTCATGAGAAGTAATGTGACAATTATTACTCCAGAGTCTTGGCATGTGAATTGAACTCTTCAGGAGGTAGATGTTTATTTATGAGGTATTGGAGTCCTATCTCAAGGAAATCAACACAAGAGATTGGTTGGATACGTAAGACCAGAAAGAGAGATGGGAAATCTGAGGCCATATGTGACTAATATTGAAATAAATCTATGTGACTGTGATCTGTTGTAGCAAAGGAATATGCATTTTAAAATTTCTGCAGTCTCAGATATGGAACATAAACCTACTCATATTTCTGTGACGTATATTGCAAGATACGACAAATCTTTCAACAACCATTCAAGTTGTGCAAATATAATAAATAACAACTAGCATAAATTAAGAGACATCAACAGCCGTAACTTTATAATGGTTAACTAAGGATCAATATAGGCTAAACAATGGCTTTTAACAAAGGAGATTTGATGTGTTTTAGAACCAGTGTTATATGAGAAACTAGATGCTCAGAAAACTCAAGAATCAACTCTGTATGAAATTCTTCGGTATTTGTGGTTTTAAAGTAATCTTGAAGAGAAATTTCTTCCCAAAGGGGAAGTTTAGTAGACAACACAGTGCTAAGATTTTGTAAGTCATCCATTGTAAATAATACACAAGCAATTTCCTAAATTGGTAATTTCTATCAACATGGAAGACATTTTGCTATCTTATTCTGATATAGAATCTGTAGAAAGAATGTTTGAAGGAGTAAAGAAACTTTTGCCTTGTTGGGAATTACAAATTGCTCCTGGAAAAAATACAAAGAGGACAAGATATAAATTTTCTTGGATATAAATTATGTTTACAGAAAATCAGAATATATAAAGAGCAAATAAGGAGAGATTAATTACAAACTCTTAAAGATTTACAAAGATTGCTAGGACATATTTCCAATCTACAGCACACATCTGAGATTTCACCTGATCTAATAATTTATTTATTTATAACTTGCATGGTAACAAAGACATACATAGTCCTACCAAATTAAAAATTGGAGTTGAATAGACTTAACTTTGATTGAAAAGAAATTCCAGAAGGTACATATGGATTATGTGGACCCAAATATTAAGTGTCAAATTCTGGTCATTTTACTCTTTAAATAAACCCCTACAGGAATTTTGATATATGTAAGATATTTTGTGGAATGAACATTTCTACCAAATATCCTTAGTAATGAAAAAATAAATATAATATAATGATGTAAAAAACAAAACTGGCAGAATACAGATAATTCTCCTGCACTACTTCCCCCTCTTTAAAAAAATAAATAAATAACCAAAGAAAAATATTCATAGTTCCTTTTTTTGGGAATGTGGGCATAGTATTCCAGGCTACTTCCAGCTGTTTGGGGACACTGATAATCTAATGGGGACCTAAAGGAAATTTATAGTTATGATCAAATCCTGACAAAAGTATCCTGTGAGACGTCATCATCTCTGACAGCAGTCTTTAACCTGTTCTTGAGGAAGAACTCTGATATCATGCCATCTGTTCCTACCAGAGATTTCTCAGGTGGTCTCTCTTGATCAAAGTGGTACATGAGAATTGTCTGTATTATGTCAGTCGTTTTTATATAAATCATGACTGGCCAGGCAGGAGGTATAGGCAGGAAAACCAGACAGGAAGTAGAAATGATGCAAGGAGAGCAGGAGAATTCTGGGGAGGAGGAAGTTGATTCCTCCTACTCTTGCCCAGATCACTGAAGAAGGATATGATCTGCCCCACTGAAAAAGGTATTGAGCCACATGGCTAACATAGATCAGAAAAATGGGATAATCAAGATGTGACAGGTAGCAAGTAAGAGGCTAGACCTAATGGGCCAATCAGCTTTATAACTTACGAAATTCTCCGATTATTTTCTTTGGGGCTAAAGAGCATGGGGGATTGGGGAGGACAAAAGTCCCCAACAAGTAGGCCTTTCATGTTACAACACAGAAAGGACTGGTGAACTTGCTTAAAAGTGGGATGATCCTTGGGGGTTCCTGCCTCATTAAAGTATCTGCATACATTCTGCAGGATACAAAAGAAAGTGAATGGAAAACTGCCACTATAGTTGGAATTATCTTTGACATTTCATGCTTTATGGAAGAGTTTGTTGGACAACAAACCTGAAGATGGGTGCCCCATTGAAGCAGAAGATCTTTGGGTGACTGTCAAGGCAGCAATATATCTATAATAATTCTAGAGTTTTGGAAGTTGATTACAACGTACTTTCTGTATACTTAGATCCTTCAGGAGTATTTGATGATTTTGAAAAATTTATAGTTATAGTTTTATATAATTATTGTAAAGGAAGAAGTATATATAAATATTATAACTGAGTTTTTCAATTCCGAACTCTTTGTTACATGTACTATTACTATGTCAAATTTAAAGCTTTTTAAAATTTCAATAGTAAAGGGAAAATGGTATGGGAGATCCATCTTTCTATGTGCTGCTTTTTTTGTTTAATAAATAAAGAAACTGGTTTGGGCCATGGAATTGGTGAAGGAAGGCAGAGTCTGAGAGAAGTATGGAACTGACAGATTCAGACATGCTGAAATTTGCCCATAAGCCACTGTCACCTGATAATACACAGATTAATGGAGATTGGTAAATTTAATATGTAAAAGTTAGCCCTTAAGAAATTAGAGTTAATGGGCTATGTATTAACTAATTAATACTGCTTCTGTTTGATTAATTTGGTTCTACGCTATTCGGGTGGCTGGAAACCAAAAATGTACCCTCCTCTGTCTTCAACTGCCTACCATAGAAACCCTAAAATCATAAGTAATTCTAACAAAATGTGATTGCAATAGTGTCAGATTTAAAGACTGTACAGTAATTTTTTTTTACTTTACTCAAACATTCCCCTAGCAAAATTAAAACCACCCTAATGTTTAGAGACCATATGTATAGAAATATAAAGGAATGGATAGAGACTTCCTCCTGATGAATTGTTTCTGATATGAGTATAAAGAGTACATCTCTATCTCTTATGATGGATTTCAGGTTATTTTACCTGGTGGTCGTGTTTGCGTGTTTCCCTTCTTTGAGTTGTAATTTTGTAGGGTTGTCAGATGCTTGTGTTATGTTCCTGGTACAGAAGGCAGGAAAGATATAGTGAAGAAGACCAAAGGAAGAAAGGAATATAAATATAAAAGAATTATTTATATATTTAGAGATTTATATTAATATTTTTGAAATTTAATATGTATATATTAAAATTGCTATAATAACTCTGTATATACATATGATAATATATGCTCATATATATAATATTAAATATAATATACATTTAGTATCATATACTAAATATATCATGGGAACTGGTGCCATGAATGTTCTAGGAAATTTAGTTAATTGGATTTGCAAATGCAAATGTTCAAGATTTTATTGTATTGTTATTAACTAGTTTAAAAGGAAGTGATATTTACACTTTCAAAGACTATATTTCCCATTCTCAGAACTCCATCGATTTGTATCCTTTTTTTAAGGGATTAGGTCCCTTGATATTTTGCCATTACACTTTGGAACTCCTGTTGCTTTTTTGTATGATAAGTTTGATATAATGGTAGCAAAATGTAAGACAAGAAAGAACATTCTGGCATTTACTGGATATGCTACAAACATGCCCACAAACAGGGAGAACTTGTATAACTATATTAGAAGTTATGCAAATCTTAATCACATTGTTTAAAGTTACGTCGTGTTTTCAACTCAAGGACATAATCCAGAATCACCAAACCCATTGAGAACCCAAGAATTGAGAAATGGGAGTGATTAAAGAGGTCAGAAACTCCCATGGACTGTTGTGGGAGTAACTTCCGCTGCCTCAACCAATAGTTGCTGAAATATGAGCCCACAGTGCAGCAGGGAGCGACTTCCGCTCCGTCAGCCAATAGCTGCTGAAATACCAGCCCACTGGGGCGTGGTATATTTCTCTTTTAAAAAGAGAAGCAGATCCGGATCAGGCTCTCTTGGTTCCAGCTCTTGGTTCCGGTGCTTGCTCCCGGCTCCTGCTCCAGGCTCCTGCTCCAGCGACTAGGCTCCCTTCCTGACGGTTTATGGTGTATGTAAATTTTACCCCCCAAAATAAATAACCCCTTAAAACATAACTGGTGTGTGATTGATTCGCCAATAATTGACGCCCAACGTTTGGTTTAAGAACCGCCCCATCCCCCCACTCCCACCTCCAGCTCGGCCTCCCAGGATACACAGGTCTGGACAGTCTCTGCTGACCTTGTTTGTTGGCCACTAGAAGCTCTCTGACCTTTTGTGATCTGTGGATTTAACCTCTGGATTTGAGTGTATATATTCTAGAGTTTACTTCCTGAATCAAAACCACTGCCACGTGGATTCAGGTGCGCCCCACCTCCTACTGGCAGGCAACGGTCATTACAGGTAAGATTTTTCTTTTCGGTTGAAAATAAATACATACATACATACATACATACATACATACATACATACAAGTACAATTTCCTTTGATTGAAAATGTCAGAAAATATTACTATCCAAAAGTTCAATGGTTTTTTAAATTGCGCTACGGAGGATATTCTGAAGGATTTCAGGCATAGTGATTCCTGGTTAGCAAGGGACACTAATCCAGTAGAAGACCCAGTGGAGGGAAGAGCCATTGGAGAGCATCTGAAGGAAGAGATAGGCAGACGCCAAGGCAAAAACTCCTCCAACAATCTGAAAAACAACATGAAAACACCAGATCCCAGCGATCTTACAACAGAAGGACGTGAACGCCCTATTCCGGAAGAAGTGGAAAACAGTGTCATTATGAAAGCAATAGAGTCTCTTAAACAGGGTATGAATAACTCACTTAAAGAAATAGAAGACAAATATAACAAAAAGATGGAAGAAATGAGTAAAGAAATGGAAGACAAATATAACAAAAAGGTTGAAGAAATGAGTAAATTCGTAAATGATACCCTGGGAAACCAAGAAAAAGCAATCAAACAGGTAATGGAATCAGTTCAAGAATTGAAAACTGAAATGGAGGCAGTGAGGAAAACACAATCCAAGGGTCGGCTGGATATGGAAAACCTAGGTAAACGAACAGAGACTACAGAATCAAGCTTAACCAATAGAATACAAGAGATAGAAGAACGAATCTCAGATTATGAAGACACCATAGAGAAAATAAACACCCTGACCAAAGAAAACAGCAAATCCAACAAATTCTCATCACAAAACATTCAGGAAATATGGGACATAATAAAAAAACCAAATCTAAGAATAATAGGAGTAGAAGAAGGAGAAGAATTGCAGATCAAAGGCCCAGAAGATATATTCAACAAAATTATAGAAGAAAACTTTCCCATCCTAAAGAGGGATATTCCTATGAAGGTGCAAGAAGCATACAGAACACCGAATAGATTGGATCAGAAAAAAACATCCCCTCGCCATATAATAATCAAAACACAAAACATACATATTAAAGAAAGGATATTAAGAGCTGCAAAGGAAAAAGGTCAAGTAACCTATAAAGGTAAACCTATCAGACTTACACCAGACTTCTCTATAGAAACCATGAAAGCCAGAAGGTCCTGGATAGAGGTACTGCAGAAATTAAGGGACCATGGATGCAAACCCAGACTACTTTACCCAGCCAAGCTTTCGTTCACTATCAACGGAGAAAACAAAATATTTCAGGATAAAAACAAATTTAAACAATACGTAACTACTAATCCAGCCTTACAGAGAATACTAGAAGGAAAATTACATCCCAAGGAATCCAACATTGCCAACACTGACTACAATAACTCAAACATCTAGCGACCATTCATAAGCACAAATCAAAGGAGGAAAACACATACACTCTACTGCCTAAAAAAAAAAAAAAAAAAAAAAAAAAAACGACCGGAGTCAACAACCACTGGTCATTAATATCACTTAATATCAATGGACTCAATTCACCTATAAAGAGGCACAGACTTAGAGATTGGATATGAAAAGAGGATCCAACTTTCTGCTGTTTACAAGAAACACACCTCAACCACAAAGACAGACACCTACTCAGAGTAAAGGGTTGGGGAAAGGTCTTCCAAGCAAATGGACCTAAGAAACAAGCGGGTGTGGCCATTCTAATATCTAACAAAATCGACTTCAAACTAAAATCAATCAGAAGAGATGGAGATGGACATTTCATACTCATAACTGGAACAATTCATCAGGAGGAAGTCTCAATCCTGAATATCTATGCTCCTAATATAAAGGCACCCACATATGTAAAAGAAACTCTTCTAGAACTCAAGGCAGCCATCAAAGCACACACACTAATAGTAGGAGACTTCAACACTCCTCTCTCACCAATGGACAGGTCAATCAGACAGAAACCTAGCAGAGAATTAAGAGATTTATTGGAGGTATTGAATCAAATGGACTTAACAGACATCTATAGAACACTCCACCCAAATAGGAAAGAATATACCTTCTTCTCTGCAGTTCATGGAACCTTCTCGAAGATTGACCACATACTCGGTAACAAAGCAAACTCCCACAGATACAAAAAAATATTAGTAACCACCTGTGTCTTGTCAGACCACCATGGATTAAAATAAGAATTCAACAACAATGCTACCCCCAGGAAGTCAACAAACTCATGGAAGTTGAACAGTCAACTACTAAATCACCCCTGGGTCAGGGACGAAATTAAGAAAGAAATTAAAGTCTTCCTTGAATTTAATGAAAACAAAGACACAACATACTCAAACCTATGGGACACTATGAAAGCAGTGCTAAGAGGAAAGTTCATAGCAATAGGTGCCCAACTAAAGAAAACGGAGAAAGCACACATTGGAGACCTAACAGCACACTTGAAAGCTCTAGAAAAAAAAGAAGCTGATTCACCCAGGAGGAGTAGAAGACTGGAAATAATCAAACTGAGGGCTGAAATCAACAAAATAGAAACACAGAAAACAATCCAAAGAATCAATGAATCAAAAAGCTGGTTCTTGGAGAAAATTAACAAGATTGACAAACCCCTATCCAAACTAATCAAACGGCAGAGAGAGAACTTGCAAATTAACAGGATCAGAAATGAAAAGGGGGATATAACCACAGACACAGAGGAAATTCAGAGAATCATTAGATCTTACTACGAAAGTTTATATGCCACAAAGTTGGAAAATGTAAAAGAAATGGACATTTTTTTAGATAAATACCATATACCAAAGTTTAACCAAGAACAGGTGAACAATCTAAATAGACCTGTTAGTCGCGAAGAATTAGAAGCTGTTATCAGAAATCTCCCTGCCAAAAAAAGCCCAGGACCAGATGGTTTCAATGCAGAATTCTACCAGAACTTCCAGGAAGAGCTAATTCCTATACTACTTAATGTATTCCATAATATACAAACAGAAGAGTCATTGCCAAACTCCTTTTATGAACCTACAGTTACCTTAATACCAAAACCACATAAAGACACAACCACGAAAGAGAATTACAGGCCAATCTCACTCATGAACATCGACGCGAAAATTCTCAATAAAATCCTGGCAAACCGAATCCAGGAACACATTAGAAAACTTATCCATTATGATCAAGTAGGCTTCATCCCAGAGATGCCGGGCTGGTTCAACATACGCAAATCTATCAATGTAATCCATCATATAAATAAACTGAAAGAAAAAACCATATGATCATTTCATTGGATACTGAAAAAGCATTTGACAAAATTCAACACCCATTTATGATAAAGGTGTTGGAGAGACTGGGGATACAAGGATCATACCTAAATATAATAAAAGCAATATACAGCAAGCTGACAGCTAACATCAAATTGAATGGAGAGAAACTCAAAGCCTTTCCACTAAAATCAGGAACATGACAAGGCTGTCCACTCTCTCCATACCTCTTCAATATAGTGCTTGAAGTCCTAGCAATAGCAATAAGACAACATAAGGAGATCAAGGGGATTCGAATTGGAAAGGATGAAGTTAAACTTTTGTTATTTGCTGACGATATGATAGTGTACATAAGTGACCCCAAAAACTCTACCAAAGAACTCCTACAGCTGATAAGCACCTTTAGTAACGTGGCAGGATACAAGATCAACTCCAAAAATCAGTGGCCCTCCTATACACAAAGGATAAAGAAGCTGAGAGGGAAATCAGAGAAACATCACCTTTCACGATAGCCACAAATAGCATAAAATATCTTGGGGTTACTCTAACCAAGGAAGTGAAAGACCTATTTGACAAGAACTTTAAGTCTTTGAAGAAAGAAATTGAGGAGGATACCAGAAAATGGAAAGATCTCCCTTGTTCTTTGATTGGGAGGATCAACATAGTAAAAATGGCAATTCTACCAAAAGCAATCTATAGATTCAATGCAATCCTCATCAAAATCCCATCAAACTTCTTCACAGACCTTGAGAAAAGAATAATCAAGTTTATATGGCAAAACAAAAAACCCAGGATAGCCAAAACAATCTTATACAATAAAGGAACTTCAGGAGGCATTACCATCCCTGACTTCAAACTCTATTACAGAGCTACAGTATTGAAAACAGCTTGGTATTGGCATAAGAACAGAGAAATCGACCTTTGGAATCGAATAGAAGACCCGGATATTAACCCACAAACCTATGAGCACCTAATTTTTGACAAGGGAGCTAAAGGTATACAATGGAAGAAGGAAAGCATCTTTAACAAATGGTGATGGCATAACTGGATGTCAACCTGTAGAAGGATGAAAGTAGATCCATACCTATCACCATGCACAAATATCAAGTCCAAATGGATTAAAGACATCAACATTAATCCGTCCACTTTGAACCTGATAGAAGAGAAAGTGGGAAGTAGTCTACAAGATATAGGCACAGGAGGCCACTTCCTAAGCAGGACCCCAGCTGCATAGACAATAAGAGAAACAATGAATAAATGGGATCTACTGAAACTGAGAAGCTTCTGTAAAGCAAAGGACACTGTCAGTAAGACAAAAAGGTTGCCTTCTGACTGGGAGAAGATCTTTATCAACCCCTCATCAGACAAAGGTCTGATCTCCAAAATATACAAAGAACTCAAGAAACTAGGCACTAAAACTCTAATTAACCCAATTAAAAAATGGGGTACTGAACTGAACAGAGAATTCACAACAGATGAACTTCGAATGGCCAGAAGACACTTAAGGTCATGCTCAACCTCCTTAGCGATCAGGGAAATGCAAATCAAAACCACTTTGAGATACCATCTTACACCTGTCAGAATAGCTAAAGTCAAAAACACCAATGATAGCCTATGCTGGAGAGGATGTGGGGTGAGGGGAACACTCGTCCATTGCTGGTGGGAATGCAAACTTGTGCAGCCACTGTGGAAATCAGTGTGGCAGTTTCTCAGGAAACTGGGAGTCAACCTCCCTCAGGACCCAGCAATTCCACTCTTGGGAATATACCCTAGAGATTCCCTAGTATACTACAAAAGCATTTGTTCAACTATGTTCATAGCAGCACTATTTGTAATAGCCAGAATCTGGAAACAGCCTAGGTGCCCCTCAATAGAAGAATGGTTAAAGAAGGTGTGGAACATATACACATTAGAGTTTTACTCAGCGGTAAAAAATAATGACATCTTGAATTTTGCATGCAAATGAATGGACATAGAAAACGCTTTACTGAGTGAGGTAAGCCAGACCCAAAAAGAGGAACACGGTATGTATTCACTCATAAGTGGATTCTAACCATAATTTAAAGGTCTTTGAGCCTATTATTCGTGATCCTAGAGAAGCTAAATAAGAAGACGAAACTGATGAAGATTATTTAGCTATCCGCCAGGAGGTAGGAAATAGTCAAGAGTCCCAGGTAACCTTGGGTGCATGGGGGGGGTGGGAGGGTTGTTAGAAGGGGAGAGGGTTAGAGAGAAGGGAGTAGGGGAGGAATGGAGAAAGCTCGGTTGACCGTGATAGGGGGAAGGGAGGAAGGATGAATATGGGATCAGGGAAGAATATATTTCAACTAAGGGAGTCATTTTAGGGTTTACAGGAAACTTGATTATATATGGGATCCCAGGTCCAAGGAGAGATCCCCAGATTGTTCTCTGGACAGAGGAGAGGGTGCCTGAACTGGCCTTGGCCCATAACCATACTGATGAATATTTTGCTTATCACCATAGATCCTTCATCTGGTGATGGATGGCGATACAGATGGAGACCCACATTGGAGCACCGGACTGAGCCCCCCAAGGTCCAAATGGGGAGCAGAAGGACGAAGAAAATGACGAAGGACTGCGAGGGATGCTATCACCCACTGATACAAGGGGTCGGATCTAATGAGAGTTTACCAAGGCCAGTTGGACTGCGACTGAACGAGCACGTGATCCAACCAGATTCTCTGAATGTGGCCGGATTCTCTGAATGTGGCTGGCCCGGAGTCTTTCTGAGAAGCCATTGACAATGACACTGGGACTAGTTTCCTCTGCATATACTGGAGTTTTGGGATCCAGTCTGTTTGGATACTCACCTTCCTGGACCTGGAGGGAGGGGGGAGGAACTTGAACTTCCCACAGGGCAGGAAACCCTGACTGCCCTTAGGGACAAAGAGGGAGGAGGAGAGGGAGGGGGGAGTGGGAGGGTGTTGGGAAGAGGGTCGTAAATGGAAACTTTTATAATTTAATAAAATTACTTTCAAAAAATATAATATATAAAATGAGATAAATTAATGTGTGGGATGTTGAGTAGGAACTTAAGGGCAGAAAGCTCATGGTTCAATTTGCAAAATGTTTCAATTGTCCACAAGGAAACTGATGAATAGTATTACAGAGATGCACTCTATCCTGGTCTCAAATACCACTTGCCAATTGAAACTTTGAAAATGTATTCATGTCAT
Source organism: Myodes glareolus (assembly GCF_982192425.1). Taxonomy (NCBI): domain Eukaryota; kingdom Metazoa; phylum Chordata; class Mammalia; order Rodentia; family Cricetidae; genus Myodes; species Myodes glareolus. The sequence continues at coordinate 147,637,537 of NC_142053.1, read as the reverse complement.
TATACTGAGGCCTGAAAATTCCGTTTCACTTTTTTTTTGAGAGCTCTCTTGGTATTCTTTAAATCATGCAGTCCTGGTTTTCAGGTTAAAAGGGGAACATGAATAGGTCAGGCTCTCATAAGATAACATACAGGCAAAGTGACAGAGGCCTGTGATGTTAGCACTGGAGTAGTGGAGTAATGAATAGGGATCAGGAGTTATAAGTCAGCCTGAATCACGTGACACCATCTCACAATGAAATCCAAAAATAAAAATAAATAAATAAGTGTGGTTTGATTATTGTGCTTAACTTTATAGTATTATTGATATAAATGTTGAAGCAGGGTCTCAGATACTTCATGCTGACCTCGAATTAAGTTTATACTTAAGCATGTCCTTCAAATCCTTCTGTCTCCTACTCTGAGTTTTGGGATACAGACCTCAAGCATCAAGTCCAGCTAAGTGCTGATGACTGAACCCAGGTCTTCTTGGATTTTCGGCAAGCACTTGACCAACTGAGCTACATTCTCTGTGTTATAAGCTATGTTTAAGAGCTTGTCATGCTTCACACAGCTATAATTCCACAACACAAATTTGATAATACAATCCGAAAATTTCATAAATCACAGTTACCATCAAGATGGTGGTCTGTGTTCTACCCTTGCCTTCACCAAGTTCAAGTATTGGATTCACTTTAAAATTCCAAATATACACTAGAAAGCCTTTGGAAACGTTCCTTTAAAATGCAAATGGATGTGAAAACGTTTAGAAAATGTTGCCTCCATTCTTAAGTCATCATCCTTGACACACATCACTTTTAATGTGTGCAGTAGGGGTGTATATGTGACCACGGTCGAACTCTTTGTAATCAGAGGATATCATGTATGTATAGTTTACAAATTCTTGTCAGTGGTCCCCAGCCTTAACCCAAATGAGATTACACCTGCTTCTTCAATATTCTTCTCAGTACTCAAGAACAGGTACTTTTACGTAGGCTCAGTCATGAACAAATGCTGAACACAATTCAGGAGAAATGCAAAAACGTAGAGTGTTGATCTGCCATTCCATTATCAAGTCTAAGGGTCCTTTGAACCCAGAGATCCTGAATCTTGCTAGGAGGCAGGGAGGCAGGGAGGTGAGGAGGAGCTGAAGAAGAGTCCTGGAGAAGAGCCCGGAAGAGCCTTGGAGTCTTGCTTTTTCTGCCTTTGTGGAAGCTGTCTGCTCTCCTCTTCTGCTGGCTTCTTCCATGATTCACCAATGATAAATTTCAGAATCCCTGTTGATGGTTGCTAACAGCAAGAGAAGAACAGTGTGATGTAAAGATGTTGTTGGAGTAAGAATGAAAAGTAATGAGCATGGGAAGGTGGAGCCCCACTACACTTTTCAGCCTTCAGCCTTCCAACCTGGGCTTGGCAGGATATTGCAAAACAAGGTGGGAGGGTAAAAATTTCTAAATGAGGAGGCATACCTAGTCCTGGTTCCTTACAAAGTTCTGTAGGACTGGGCAAAGGGCTCCCTCCCAGGAAAGTTTCTGGATTTTTCTGTATGGATTTTGAAAAGTGAAGAGTAGACATTTGTTTTATTAGACACCATCTAACTACACCAATATACCCCCCCCATCCAAATTGTAACTTACAACTGCAGGTAAGAAAATAGATATTAACTGATGAATCAGCCTCCAAAGGTTTAGTGTACCCTTCTAAGAATGTTATGAATTAGAAGGTAGTGTTTTTAAAATGAAAGAAGACTTATTTTTGCTTTTTTATGTTTGTATATGACATGCAGATGCAGGTTTCTCAGACATTTCTTATCCTTTGGAGTTAGGCAAACTAAGTTTAAGTCCTCTGCAAGAATAGGATACACTCTTAACAAATGAGTCATCTCTGCATCATCAGAACATAGTTTTATGTTTCCAAAATTATTGTTTTAGCACCAATAGTAGTATTTTTAAGTAACTTGCTTGAGATGTGATTTTTGATATGCAGCTGAGTCTGGCCTTTCAAACTCAGGATCTTCCTGCCTCAGTTTCCCCTGCCATGGGTTCACAGGCATGATCCAATATTTTCTGCTTCAAAATCTAAACTCCTTGAACTGAGAGAAGAATGGAGCACAGAGATCCATGCTATTGGTGCAACTCATGATATCATGACCCTGGGTTTAATTCAAGTGCTGCAAAATAAACAAACAGAAACTAGAGAGCCTCAAAATCTCAGCTGTTGTATAAATGGGGAACCCTAAGCAACAGAGGAGAAGGTGCCCAAATTGACCTTTTCCTGTAATCAGATTGATAACTATCTTAAATCTCACCATACAACCTTCATCCAGCAACTGTTGGAAACAGAGGCAGAGACCAGCAGAAGAGCACTGGGCTGAGCTCCTGAAGTCCAGTTGAAGATTGGGAGGAGTGAGAATATGAGCAAGGAGGTCAAGACCATGGTGGGGTCACCCACTACAACAGTTTACTGGAGCTAATGGGAGCCCATCGACTCCAGCCAGATATGGAAGGAAACACCATAGCACCAAACTAGAAACTCTGAATGCGGGTGACAGTTTTATGGCTGGGTCAGACTGCAGGGTCACTGGCTGTGTCACCAAGATTTATCACTACTGCTATTACTGGCTTTTTGGTAACCCATTCTTTTTGGATGGATACCTTGCTCAGCCTAGATATAGTAGGGGGTTACCTACTATAGGTTGCACCTTCCTACCAAAGCATTCACTCCATCTATGAGGAGTGAATGGGGGTGACGTGGGAGAGTACCTGTTGGGAAAAAAAGGAGGGGAGGGAGTGAGAGCTGGGATTGGTATGTAAATTGAGAAAAGATGGTTTGTTTTTTAAAAAAATAAATTAAAATAAATGGACAGAGGTTGCATGTGTATATTCACACATGTATGTAAACACACACAAGTAGATGGGCTGTGTATTTGGCAATAATGATCAATGATCAAGGAAATAGAGGCTATTAACTTTAAAGTAAATAGGTATATGTGTGGACTTAGAAAAATATATCTTTCATTGCTGGGGGAAAGGAACGGATGTGGTGTTATTTAATTTAACAACTTAAAAGTTCATTAAAATAGCACCTGGTACATTAAGGACACAATTCAACAATTATATTTGAGTTGAAATACTCTTTCTAATGTAATACTGCACTAGATATACGTCACTTTACAGTCTGGAAAATGTGTTCCTTTTTCTGATTTATTTTATTGTGCTCTTATTATCTTATTTTTCTCTTTGCTGAGTTTATTCATTATTATTTTGATACACTTTTGATGATTCATTTTTACTATTTATACATTATATAATTTTCTCTGTGTTGAGTTTATTCATTATTATTTTGATAGCATATTTTCAGGATTTCATAAGAAATTTTCAGACATGATTTAATTCAATATTTCCCTAATACCCCCTCTTCCACTTTGCCTTGCCCATGGAAATAAGGTCTGCCAGTAGTTTTCTGTGTAAAAGAAATACATAGACAAGCAGGAGTAGAAGCATATATTGAGAATCATGGTGAATAATGTTTGGGAAAGTATAACAGGAACTCATGCACTATAAGGATTAGAGCCTGGCTTCTTTTGGTATATAAAGTCATATTTCACTTGGAATGTGCTGCCTGCGGCTATTCTTTTTCTAGCCATGTTTTAGTCTAAGGTCAGCAATCAGATTGAAAGGAGGCTCTGAGGATGCAATGTATCCTTAGTTAAGAGTATTGGATGGCATGCTGTCCCAGATCATTCCTGATCTAGATTCTTGACTCTTCCCTCAACCCCAGGAGACTTTTGGCACTCAGGAACAGGCCATACCAACCATGACTGACCTGCTTGCGAATAGAACTGAACGCCCTCTCTGGTTTCTGTTTCCTGGATCATTGCTCGAGGCCTAGACTATCCCCTTTAGTATCTGGCCCTGCTGCTTGGTACTGCCCCCAACCCCAGAGGAATTCAGTCACTGAGAAGCAGGCCACACCAGCCAGAACCAATAGGTGCATTGCCCAACTGTGATCAGAGGGGCTTCACACAGCAACTATTGAAACAGATGCAGAGTCCCACAGGCAAACATTAGGCAGGGTTTGGAGAATTGTGCAGAAGAGGGGAAAAGAAGATCGTAGGACTCAGTGGTGTCAAGGGCACCATATACAAATGCAAGAAAATTCAAACCTGGGTTCTAAGGCTTAAAAGTGGCTGAATTGAAAGAGCCTATATGAGAATGACTTGCATAAGCTACAGTTGAGTGACTTGGTTTTCATGCAGGATTCCCAGCATTTAGAGCAGTCAATGGTTCTAACTCTGTTGCTTAATTTTGGTATCCATTCTTCCTGTAAGATTTCCTCATTCAACCATGCTGAAAGAGTGGGTGTCTAGTCTCAGTGCAACTTGACAAACCCTGGCTAGCTTATATCCTGGATGTGCTGGTCTGTATCTTAACAGAAAAAGTGCATGGGTAGCGAATGGAACAAGGGGAGGCAATGGGAGGTGGGAGAGGGGTTGGGAAGAGGGGAGGCACAGGAAGATTATTAGGTTAGGATGTAAAAATCAGAAGGAAGGAATCTTGGGTTTCAATATTCTGGGCATTCTCACTCATTCATAGTTATTCCTCCTAGTTAAATCCTGCAAACTAGATAAAAATAAGATCTTGAGTTCCTTGCTGTTAAGATTAGTATAAAATGTGACAACAATATGGGGGAATTTGAAAGAAATTGAACCTCACTGTAATTTAATATTTTAAATAAATATAATTACATAATATAAACTTTATTTTAATTTAAAAGCTATGAATATGTGAAGAACAATTATCAATATATTGTGTTACATAGAAACATGAGAAAGCCAATGAATATAGAACTCTTTCAGTGTTCTAAAAACTGTTCAAATAATAAATTTTTGCATATGTTTATTTGTTTCTTTATTTTGATAACATGAGTGCTATCTCTCTTCCTATGTATTGTGTTTAGTTTTGCATATAATTTGTCCTAGCAAGGATACAGGAAATGTCCTTGTAGTACTCCTGTCATCAAGAAGAGTAAGAAGAAGCACGAAGAAAATAATAAAATAAACCTCTTCTGACTTAACTTCAATTTGAATTAATGAGACAATTTTCCCTGGACTGTGGAAGAAGCCAAAGCCAAAGGTACTGCTTGAGTTTTGGAGACTACATGGATTTGTCCCTCAAATAAAATGAAAATGTATTTACTTTCTTGAGATGTCATGTTTGATTCATCTTGTTATTATTTAGACCTTATTTCTGTAAAACAGAATTTATATCTCTTTTATAATGTAACAGTGCCCAAAATGTAGAAATCAATTTGTGAGCAGTAAAACTACTGTGCTTTAATGGAAATCTAAAGAAGTAACTTATCCATAGATATCCTCTGAAGAAGGATTCTCCTGTATAAGAGCTCAATAAAACCTTATTCTTTACAACAATGTCTGTTGTTTCTTGTTGTTGTTGTAGTAGGCTTTTTTCTTTTCTGGCATATTGAAGACCCATAAAAATGCTATTTTCCAGAATAGAGTAGCGTTATGCTCAAGCATGACATAGATCTGAATATTTAAGAGGAAATCTGGAGAAGCTTTAATATGAATGGTCACACTAGAATTTAAGAATTTGAACAGTGGAATGAAGAACACTTTTTTTAGAGAAAATATCAATGAGTTAATGCATTAAGTTAATGTATTAAAGCTCACAGTACTAAGCCTGAGTACCAAGCCAAAAAACATATCCGCACAGTTGTTGAGAACAAAGTAGTGATTGAGTCTTCCTTTTACTTGGAAAAGGTCAACAACCATAAAAATACATCCATCAATTATTATTCCAACAATAACTGGCATTTGAATCCCTTATTATTGTCCACTGGTAGACGGAAATCAGCCTTTCAAAGATCATCATTGACAAAATACAGAAAACTAGGCTTCAAGATCAAATGCTGAAATTTATCACTCTTCCACTATTTATTCTGCGAGTTTTAGACACACAAATATCAAGAGTTTTGCAAACCTTAGGATCTGTTCTTTGGGAAGGGTAGAGAAAGTTCATGGATCTTTCCTTGAATGTGAAAGATAGAATATCTCAATGTTTCATACTTCATTCAGGACTCTATAAGTATTTTCTAATTTGTTAAAATATCTGGTTTGCCATATAACTCCCCAATAATATACACTGATTAAATAAAATAGTTCTTTGAATGTTTCAAAGACAAACACTCACACATACATACACACACACACACACACACACAGAGAGAGAGAGAGAGAGAGAGAGAGAGAGAGAGAGAAAGAAAGAAAGACAGAGAGAGACAGAGAGAGAGAGAGACAGAGGAATAATATTCTTATTCTGTTTTCTCTTATCTCACACTTCTTAGATATTTATGTCAAGATCATCAAAGATTCACCAACCAAGAGGTTACTCTTAGAGATCAATGCTTATTTATTCATTTGTATTTCTTATGAAAGATTTGGGGTTTTTTGTTATTTTTATTGTTTTTTTTTGAACTCTACATTTTTCTCTGCTCCTCTCCCCACTTCAACCCTTCCCCAATGTTCCTATGCTCCCAATTTACTCAGGAGATCTTGTCTTTTTCTCCTTCCCATGTAGTTTAGATCTATGTATGTCTCTGTTAGTGTCCTCATTGTTGTCTAAATTCTCTGGGATTGTGGTTTGTAGACTGGTTTTCTTTGCTTTATGTTTAAAAATCACCAATGAGTTAGTACATGTGATAACTGTCTTTCTGTATCTGAGTTACCTCACTCAAAATAATGTTTTATAGCTCCATCCACTTTCCTGCAAAATTTAAGATGTCATTATTTTTTTCTGCTGTGTTGTGTTGTACTCCATTGTGTAATTGTACTACATTTTCCTTATTCATTCTTCAGTCGAGGGCCTTGCATTCCCACCAGAAGTGCAGAAGTGTTCCCCTTTCTCCGCAACCTTCCCAGCATAAGTTGTCATCAGTGTTTTTGAACTTGGCCATTCTTATAGGTGAAAGATGGAATCTCAGAGTTGTTTTGATTTGCATTTCTCTGATTACTAAGGATGTTGAACATTTCATTAAGTGTCTTTTAGCCAATTTAGATTCCTCTGTTAAGAGTTCTCTGTTTAGGTCTGTACTGCATTTTTATTGGATTATGTGTTCTTCTGATGACCAATTTCTTGAGTTATTTGTATATTTTGGAAATCAGACAGAGGTCTGATTTGGGCTTAGTAAAGATCTTTTCCCATTCTGTAGCCTGTCATTTTGTCTTGTTTACTATGTCCTTTGCTTTATAGATGCTTTTCAGTTTCAGGAGGTCCTATTTATTAATTGCTTCTCTTAGTGTCTGTGCTCTTTTATCTTTAAACAATTTTCTTACGTAACTCTACAAACTTATCCTATTAGTGTGACTATAGATGGCTCTAGGAATCACTGGAACACTAAGGGGCTTCACTAGCGGTGTAAATAGTGAAGGCAATGACTGTCTCTACAACAAAACGTTCATTGACTCATATTTTACAATGGAAGTGTAAAATCAAGTAAGTGAGTTTTTTATCCAGAAGTTCCTCATATGAACAATAATTCGTACAGGCTTAGTGTAGACAAACATATAAGATGTGAATTAAGGTGAATGATTTTCAAGTAGGACTTCAGAAAAGAAATAAAAGGTATAGTTGAAGAAACAAACAAACAAAAGAGTGAAGAGGAAGCCCATGGAATTGGAGTGAATCTTTGCCAGCTTTATGGCTAACAGGATTAATATCCAGAATATATAAAGAACTCAAAAAACAGAAGCAGAGCCTTCAAGAGGTTGTACCTGAGGTACATTTTAACTGACAGAAAGAGAGGGAAATTGTTCAAAAACATCTCAGAAAAAATGTCTGTCTGCCCCAGTCATTTGGGAAATGCACATCAAAGCACTACTTAGATATCTTCTTATCCCTGTCAGATGGGCAAAGATAAAATCACAACAAACAAGAAAAGTGGGAAAGGGTAAAGAAAAAAAACGCAACACTCATTCACTCTTAGTGGGTTTACTAAATTGCACACATCTACAAACCAGTGTGAATAATTGTCAAGGAGGTGACAGTAAATCAAGTATATGAAACAACTATACTACTGCTTGTCACATGCCCAAAGGACTTGATATCCTACTCAAGGAAACTTTCCAAGTCATGTTAACTGTTTTCCATTCAAAATAGATACAAGATGTAAACAACCTTAATACTCTTCAAATGACGAATGGATAATGAAAGTGTGTTTAACATGTACTATGAAACACAATTCAGGTGTAAATAAAAATGGAATATTGAACTTTGCAGGTAAATGAAATGAAGCAAGAAAGATTATATTGAGTGAAATAACTGAGACCAAGTTCCCTCAAAAAATCTCATTTTCTGGACTCCCTAGTTCCAAATCTACAGATTTGAGTACACAATACTGAGAAAACAAAGACATCAGGACAGTATAAAGGGACCATATGCAGGATAGGCTCAAGGATTGGGAAGTTCATGCAGGATAATTGTTCTACAAGGTGAAAACAAAATCATAGGGCTAAGGCTCCAAGTGAGGATGTCGGAGATAATTTAATACAATGTGGAAACGAGAAACTAGGGTAAAATAAGAACAAAGACATCTGATGAATCCTCAAGAGATCATATTTAAATTCATGTATAATTTTATTTTGTATTTATATTTCATATTTGCCTAAAGTTATTCTCAATGCATGAAAACGTAAGGATAGATAGATAGATAGATAGATAGATAGATAGATAGATAGATAGATAGGTAGATAGATAGGTAGATAGATTTAGATGCGCATAGAAAATTTGTATCTTAAAGATACTAAGTTACTTGGAGTGATAAACTTCCTACAAATGATAGACTATCTGGGTCTTTGATTCGATTCCATTGGTCAACATCTCTGTTTTTTTTTTTGCCAATACCATGCATGCAGTTTTCATTACTGTATCTTTGTAGTAGAGTTTGAAGTTAGGGATGGTAACACCTCCAGAAGTACTTTTATTGTATAGGATTGTTTTGGCTATCCTGGTTTTTTGTTTTGTTTTGTTTTTCTATATAAACTTGACTATTGTTCTCTCAAGGTCAGTGAAGAATTTTGGTGGGATTTTGATTGGGATTGCATTGAATCTCTAGATTGCTTTTGGTAGAATTGCCATTTTTACTATGTTGATCCTCCCAATCCAAGAGCATGGGAGATCCTTCCATTTTCTGGTATTCTTTTTAATTTCTTTCTTCAAAACCTTAATGTTCTTGTCAAATAGATCTTTTACTTCCTTGGTTAGAGTTACCCCAAGATACTTTATTCTATTTGTGGCTATCATGATAGGTGATGTTTCTCTGATTTCCCTCTCTGTATCTTTGTTCTTTGTATATAGGAGGGCAACTGATTTTTTGGAGTGGATCTTGTATTCTGTCACAGTACTAAAGGTGTTGATCCGCTGTAGGAGTTCTTTGGTAGAGTTTTTTGGAGGTCACTTCTGTACACTATCATATCATCTGCAAATAATGAAAGTTTGGCTTCTTCCTTTCCAATTCGCATCCCCTTGATCTCTTTATGCTGTCTTTTTGCTATTGCTAGAACTTCAAGCACTGTATTGAAAAGGTATGGAGAGAGTGGACAGCCTTGTCGTGTTCCTGATTTTAGTGGATTGGCTTTGAGATTCTCTCCATTTAATTTAATGTTAGCTGTTGGCTTGCTGTATATTGCTTTTATTATATTTAGGAATGAACCTTTTATTCCTAATCTCTCTAAGACCTTTATCATAAAGGGGTGTTGAATTTTGTCAAATGCTCTTTCAGCATCTAATGAAATGATCATATTTTTTTTCCTTCAGTTTATTTATATGATGGATTATGTTGACAGATTATCGTATGTTGTACCAGCCCTGCCTCTCTGGGATGAAGACTACTTGATCATAATATATATATTTTTTTGGATGTGTTCTTGGATTCAGGTTGTCAGTATTTTCTTGAGAATTTTTACATCAATGTTCATGAGTAAGATTGGTCTATAATTCTTTTTTTGGTTAAGTCTTTGTGTGATTTTGGTATCAGTATGACTGTAGCTTCATAAAAGGAGCTAGGCAATGACTCTTCTGTTTCTATTTTGTGAAAGACTTTGAGGAGTATATATTAACTCTTCATGGAAGTTCTGGTAGAATTCTGCATTGAAACTATCTGGTCCAGGACTTTATTTGGTAGGGAGATTTCTGATGAAAACTTCTATCTCCTCATGACTTACAGGTCTATTTAAACTGCTTACCTGATCTTGACTTAATTTTGGTACATGGTATTTATCTAAAAAAAGTGTCCATCTCTTCCACATTTTCCAATTTTGTGGCATACAGGCTTCTGTAGTAAGATCTAATGATTATTTGAATTTCTGTTGTGTCTGTGGTTATGTTCCCATTTTCATTTCTGATCTTGTTAATTTGTGTGTTCTCTCTCTGCCATTTGATTAGTTTGGATAGGGTTTTGTCAATCTTGTTTATTTTCTCCAGAAATAATAGGTAATATCAAGAATGAGAAAACTTCTTTTGAATGATTTGTCAAGTTGAAAATATTACTGTCAAAACAATATAAATTCTATATTCTGAGCTTGGTTGCATGTCAGAGGTTGTGGGTGGATCTGTATAGCTGAAGTTGATGTACAGTTAGGACATAGGACTCACACAATCTAACTGGAACCAAGATCCTAAATTTTCTCTCTTGTCATTTCTCTCCCCTTGTTCAAGAACATATTATTTAGAATGCCTTGAAGGAGAAACCAATGATGATTATAAGCACTGCATGATAAAAAAAGGCACAAGAACTAAATCTCATGTGTTGGTAACACATGTTGTTTGATAGGACTCAAGGACCATGACTATTCAACAGGAGAGAAAACATTCCTCTTGCTAGTTCCCAAGTTCCCAGGGCTAGTGAGGTCACAGACTTTAGAAAAGTATATAAAATTGTAACTTTGCTATATGAGCACAATTCTTTTATTTATCCATATAAGCAGAAATAAGTGTAGGTAGATCTCTCCTCTGAGACAAGCTTCTCCTTGCAGCAAATGAAAATCATCACAGAAATACACACCTTAAGACAAGGTGGAGAAACAGATAGAGGGGGCCAAATACAAATGAATAAATCTATATCTCTGTTTCTGCATCTAGGGACAAGGCAGCACCTCTAAAGAGAGCAAAGAAAGATACTAAAAGCCAGAATATCAAGAATTCTGCTGTGACACTTTCTCTGCTAGAAATTGTAGAAATAAAAATGGTAAAATGTCAAATTTATGCAGAGTTCCAGCAGTTTATAATGACCACAAATATCTAATGAGTGTGTAAATAGACTTGCCCAGCTAAGAATGGTACTGTGGTTGGTTGTTCAATGCAGAGTGGTAAGTCCTGAAAACATATGTATTCAAAAAAGAAAATCATACACCTCAGGTTGTGTGTGAATACATCCATGTGTGTATGTATGTATGTATGTATGTATATATATATATATATATGTATGTATGTATGTATGATGTATATATGAACATAAAAGATGTTTAAGTTTGGGTAGGTATGAGGGGCTCCAGGAAAGAAAAGTAGAAGGAAAATGATGTAAATTGATGACAACTAGAAACGATAAAATGTAATAAAACACTACCTGATATGTAAAGAACTCATTGACATTTGTGTTTGGATTTTCTTGTTAATATAACATAGCACTGAACTTCATATATTTTGCATCAAGACAATATGTTACTTGACATATTGATTCATACTGGATTCATTTGAACCTTTTGAATATTAGCCATGACATTTTTCTCTTTGTTGAGGACTATTTACATTTATTTTTCATTACATATCTTGAAGATTGTTTAAAGTACTTCCATATACACATAGGTTCAATTGAGTAACTCCCAACAGCTCCATACCTCAAAGTTTTGGTTTGTGAACCTAGTGTGTGTCAACTTTATGTTGTGCAAAAAAAATACAGGGACAAGAAGAAACAGAATAAAGTATAGAGAGGTACATTGATTTCTCTGTGGAATGTGTTAACCTAAGAATCATACATGACAAAAAAGGATAAAAACTTGTGTGTATAAAGTTGTATTTTCCATGGAAGATATTGCCTGGCTTTCTCCTTGAAGGAAAACCTTAGTATAAGGTGTGTTGTCAGGGAAGAAAAGGCTCTAAGAATGCAATGTGTCTTTAGCAATGTGTCTTTAGATAAGGAACTTATGCATAAATATTTAGTGACCATAGAATTCATAGTTACTGCTGATGGTTGAATCCTGAGTATAAGATCAAAATAAATTTTAAGGCTCACCACTCATAAGATTATTATAAAATAAAAATCAATGAATGTGAAAAAATGAAAAAAATGGATTTTAGACTGTTCAAAATAAACAGATAAAGAAATATATTTATAACAGACTTTAATTTGTAAAATATTTTTATTCCTTTTATTTTAAAACATTGTATTATAGCCACACCATTTGCTCCTTACACTTACTTCTTCTGAACCATCCCATATCCCCCTCCATTCTCTGTCATTATTGGGACTTCTTTTAAAAATAATTATTGTCATATTCAAAATTGTGAAAATTTGTTGATCTAATATGACTGTTTTGTGAGTATAGCTAGAAGCAAGGGAAATGGAGTGAATTTGTATTCTGTTGTATAAAGTTTTTCAGAAAATAAAATCCTTAACTAACTTTGGGCATATGTGTATACACAAGCAAAGACATAGTCAGATTCCTGGCACATTAATGTCAGAAAGGATAGTAAGACAGAGGAAGAAGGAAATATTTAAATATTGTCCTGAATTAACCTCAACATGAACAGATGAGTCAAATTGCCTAGGATTGAACATGACAACAAATCCACAGGCAATTGTTGATGTTGAGGACGGTTAGGTGATTTGTCACTCAACTGAAAATAAAGAATATTTACTTTTCAGACTCTCATGGTTGTTTCAGCTTTGTGTTGTAAACTTCAGTTTTTTAAAAAGAAATTATCTGTTTTTATAACACATTGAGAACAATATATGTATATCAACACACACACACACACACACACACACACACACACACGAAAATTTGGAAAATTAAAAATACAGTCCCTAGTGGAAAGTGTGAAGGAGACAGTTATCAATGAATATTTTGGAGGAGAAAAAATAACTGCATTCAAAATTTTTAGATTCATTTCTCCAATACACTAAAACTATGTCAAGTTAAACCCTAAATCTTTGTTATTTAAACGAGAATCTGAAGAAACGTTAGAAAAACTGATAATGTTTAATTCTAAAAACTTGGAAAATGATCTTAGGAAATCATTTAAAGAAAACATCAATGAGTGAATGTTTTATTCTAGGATTTCCAAAAGGTGGAGAGGAGGGGTAAATTTAATTAACATTTAGATTATAGAGACTATGAGACAGTGTTGAGAATAAATATACTTACTGCAGCAAGGGCAGTTGGAATGTCCAGGGCATGTTTCTGCCATACAGAAGAGGAAATGATTTGGGTTTCCCCACTGTGTGCTGTGACTATCACTGGTTAACAAAGGAACTGCTTTGGGTCTATAGCAGATCTATAGGGGAAAAGAGCTAGGTAGGGAAAGCTAAGCTGTATGCTGGGAGGAAGGAGGTAGAGTCAGAGAGAAGCCACATAGCCCACCACAGACAGATGCATAAACTTGAGCTGGTAAGGTACATCTATTTGGTGATATACAGATTGATAGAAATGGGTTAATTAATATGTAAGAGTTAGCCAATAAGAAGCTAGAGCTAATGGGTGAAGCAATGTTTTAAATAATATAGTTTCTGTGTGATTATTTTGGGGCTGGGTGGCAGGGAAATGAACAAGTAGCCTCCTTTCAACAAGGGTAGATAATGAAAGGAGACAGAATGAAATAAATTACTCCCAGTTTAATGTCTACCTGGATGATGATAATTGAATTTGATGATGCAGGAATCCTACACAAAAAGCATAGCTTGAGGCTGGGCACTCTATTTGTCACTCAACAAAAATTTAAAGAGTATTTATTTTCTGAATCATCATGGGAGATTCATAGTGTGTAATAAACAAATAGCACAGCTCATTTACAGATTAGCAGGGACCAAAGATTGTTATTAATTTGGAAATGGTGAAAAACAAAGAGTTTCATTACAAATGTCAAGAGGCATATTGCGGGTGGATATTCTTTGCAGAAGGATTTTCTTTTTTTTTTTAGATTTTTTTAAGTAAATTTTATTAAATTATAAAAGTTTCCATTTCCGCCCCTCTTCCCAACACCCTCCCACTCCCCCCACTCCCTCTCCTCCTCCCTCTTCGTCCCTTAGGGCAGTCAGGGTTTCCTGCCCTGTGGGAAGTTCAAGTTCCTCCCCCCTCCCTCCAGGTCCAGGAAGGTGAGTGTCTAAACAGACTTGATCCCCAAAAACCAGTATATGCAGAGGAAACAGGTCCCAGTATCATAGTCAATGGCTTTTCAGAAAGACTTCAGGCCAGCCACATTCAGAGAATCCGGCCAAATTCCGAGAATCTCGTTAGATCACGTCCTCGTTCAGTCCCAGTCCAACTGGCCTTGGTAAACTCTCATTAGATCTGTCCCCTTGTATCAGTGGGTGATAGCATCCCTCGCAGTCCTGATTTCCTTTTTCATGTTCATCTTCCTTCTGTTCCTCATTTGGACCTCGGGGGGCTCAGTCCGGTTCTCCAATGTGGGTCTCCGACTGTATCGCCGTCCTTCGCCAGATGAAGGATCTATGGTGATAAGCAAAATATACATCAGTATGGTTATGGGCCACGGCCGATTCAGGCACCCTCTCCTCTGTCCAGAGAACAATCTGGGGGATCTCTCCTTGGACCTGGGATCCCATATATAATCAAGTCTCCTGTAAACCCTAAAATGACTCCCTTAGTTGAAATATATTCTTCCCTGATCCCATATTCATCCTTCCTCCCTCCCCCCCCATTCCAGGCCACCGAGCTTTCCCCGTTCCTCCCCTACTCCCTTCTCTCTAACCCTCTCCCCTTCCATCAACCCTCCCACCCCCCCCATGCACCCAAGGTTACCTGGGATTCTTGTCTATTTCCTACCTCCTGGTGGATAGGTAAATAATCTTCATCAGGTTCATCTTCTTATTTAGCTTCTCTAGGATCACGAATAATAGGCTCAAAGACCTTTAATTATGGTTAGAATCCACTAATGAGTGAATACATACCGTGTTCCTCTTTTTGGGTCTGGCTTACCTCACTCAGTAAAGCGTTTTCTATTTCCATCCATTTGCATGCAAAATTCAAGATGTCATTGTTTTTTACCGCTGAGTAAAACTCTAATGTGTATATGTTCCACACTTTATTTAACCATTCTTCTATTGATAGGCACCTAGGCTGTTTCCAGGTTCTGGCTATTACAAATAGTGCTGCTATGAACATAGTTGAACAAATGCTTTTTAGTATGTTAGGGAATCTTTAGGGTATATTCCCAAGAGTGGAATTGCTGGGTCCTGAGGGAGGTTGACTCCCAGTTTCCTGAGAAACCGCCACACTGATTTCCACAGTGGCTGCACGAGTTTGCATTCCCACCAACAATGGATGAGTGTTCCCCTCACTCCACATCCTCTCCAGTATAGGATATCGTTGGTGTTTTTGACTTTAGCTATTCTGACAGGTGTAAGATGGTATCTCAAAGTTGTTTTGATTTGCATTTCCCTGATCGCTAAGGAGGTTGAGCATGACCTTAAGTGTCTTCTGGCCATTCGAAGTTCATCTGTTGTGAATTCTCTGTTAAGTTCAGTACCCCCATTTTTTAAATGGGTTAATTAGAGATTTAGTGCCTAGTTTCTTGAGTTCTTTGTACATTTTGGAGATCAGACCTTTGTCTGATGAGGGGTTGGTGAAGATCTTCTCCCAGTCAGAAGGCAGCCTTTTTGTCCTACTGACAGTGTCCTTTGCTTTACAGAAGCTTCACAGCTTCAGTAGATCCCATTTATTCATTGTTTCTCTTATTGTCTGCGCTCCTGGGGTCCTACTTAGGAAGAGGCCTCCTGTGCCTATATCTTGTAGACTACTTCCCACTTTCTCTTCTATCAGGTTCAAAGTGGACGGATTAATGTTGATGTCTTTAATCCATTTGGACTTGATTTTTGTGCATGGTGATAGATATGGATCTACTTTCATTTTTTTACAGGTTGACATCCAGTTATGCCAGCACCATTTGTTAAAGATGCTTTCCTTCTTCCATTGTATACCTTTAGCTCCCTTGTCGAAAATTAGGTGTTCATAAGTTTGTGGGTCTTCTATTCGATTTCATAAGTCGACTTCTCTGTTCTTATGCCAATACCAAGCTGTTTTCAATACTGTAGCTCTATAATAGAGTTTGAAGTCAGGGATGGTAATGCCTCCAGAAGTTCTTTTATTGTATAAGATTGTTTTAGCAATCCTGGGTATTTTGTTTTGCCATATAAACTTGATTATTGTTCTCTCAAGGTCTGTGAAGAAGTTTGATGGGATTTTGATGGGGATTGCATTGAATCTATAGATTGCTTTTGGTAGAATTGCCATTTTTACTATGTTGATTCTCCCAATCCAAGAGCAGGGGAGGTCTTTCCATTTTCTGGTATCCTCTTCAATTTCTTTCTTCAAAGACTTAAAGTTTTTGTCAAATAGGTCTTTCACATCCTTGGTTAGAGTAACCCCAAGATATTTTATGCTATTTGTGGCTATCATGAAAGGTGATGTTTCTCTGATTTCCCTCTCTGCTTCTTTATCCTTTGTGTATAGGAGGGCCACTGATTTTTTGGAGTTGATCTTTTATCCTGCCACGTTACTAAAGGTGTTTATCAGCTGTAGGAGTTCTTTGGTAGAGTTTTTGGGGTCACTTATGTAAACTATCATATCGTCAGCAAATAACGAAAGTTTGACTTCATCCTTTCCAATACGAATCCCCTTGATCTCCTTATGTTGTTTTATTGCTATTGCTAGAACTTCAAGCACTATATTGAAGAGGTATGGAGAGAGTGGACAGCCTTGTCGCGTTCCTGATTTTAGTGGAAAGGCTTTGAGTTTCTCTCCATTCAGTTTGATGTTAGCTGTCGGCTTGCTGTATATTGCTTTTATTATATTTAGGTATGATCCTTGTATCCCCAGTCTCTCCAACACCTTTATCATAAATGGGTGTTGAATTTTGTCAAATGCTTTTTCAGCATCTAGTGAGATGATCATATGGTTTTTTTCTTTCAGTTTATTTATATGATGGATTACATTGATAGATTTGCGTATGTTGAACCAGCCCTGCATCTCTGGAATGAAGCCGACTTGATCATAATGGATAATTTTTCTAATGTGCTCTTGGATACGGTTTGCCAGTATTTTATTGAGAATTTTCGCGTCGATGTTCATGAGTGAGATTGGCCTGTAATTCTCTTTCTTGGTTGTGTCTTTGTGTGGTTTTGGTATTAGGGTAACTGTAGCTTCATAAAAGGAGTTAGGCAATGACTCTTCTGTTTCTATATTGTGGAATACGTTACGGAGTATAGGTATTAGCTCTTCCTGGAAGTTCTGGTAGAATTCTGCATTGAAACCATCTGGTCCTGGACTTTTTTTGGTAGGGAGATTTTTGATAACAGCTTCTAATTCTTTGCGACTAACAGGTCTATTTAGATTGTTCACCTGTTCTTGGTTCAACTTTGGTATATGGTACTTATCTAAAAAAATGTCCATTTTTTTACATTTTCCAACTTTGTGGCATATAAACTTTCGTAGTAAGATCTAATGATTCTCTGAATTTCCTCTGTGTCTGTGGTTATGTCCCCCTTTTCATTTCTGATCCTATTAATTTGCATGTTCTCTCTCTGCCATTTGATTAGTTTGGCTAGGGGTTTGTCAATCTTGTTGATTTTCTCCAAGAACCAGCTTTTTGATTCATTGATTCTTTGGATTGCTTTCTCTGTTTCTATTTTGTTGATTTCAGCCCTTAGTTTGATTATTTCCAGTCTTCTAGACCTCCTGGGTGAATCAGCTTCTTTTTTTTCTAAAGCTTTCAAGTGTGCTGTTAACTCTCCAATGTGTGCTTTCTCCGTTTTCTTTATTTGGGCACCTATTGCTATGAACTTTCCTCTTAGTACTGCTTTCATAGTGTCCCATAGGTTTGAGTATGTTGTGTCTTTGTTTTCATTAAATTCAAGGAAGTCTTTAATTTCTTTCTTAATTTCGTCCTTGACCCAGGGGTGATTTAGTAGTTGACTGTTCAACTTCCATGAGTTTGTTGACTTCCTGGGGTTAGCATTGTTGTTGAATTCTAATTTTAATCCGTGGTGATCTGACAAGACACAGGTGGTTACTAATTTTTTTTGTATCTGTGGAAGTTTGCTTTGTTACCGAGTATGTGGTCAGTCTTCGAGAAGGTTCCATGAACTGCAGAGAAGAAGGTATATTCTTTCCTATTTGGGTGGAGTGTTCTATAGATGTCTGTTAAGTCCATTTGATTCAATACCTCCAATAAATCTCTTAATTCTCTGTTTGGTTTCTGTCTGATTGACCTGTCCATTGGTGAGAGAGGAGTGTTGAAGTCTCCTACTATTAGCGTGTGTGGTTTGATGACTGCCTTGAGTTCTAGAAGAGTTTCTTTTACATAACTGGGTGCCTTTATATTAGGGGCATAGATATTCAGGATTGAGACTTCTTCCTGATGAGTTGTTCCTGTTATGAGTATGAAATGTCCATCTCCATCTCTTCTGATTGATTTTAGTTTGAAGTCGATTTTGTTAGATATTAGAATGGCCACACCCGCTTGTTTCTTAGGTCCATTTGCTTGGAAAACCTTTCCCCAACCCTTTACTCTGAGTAGGTGTCTGTCTTTGTGGTTGAGGTGTGTTTCTTGTAAACAGCAGAATGTTGGATCCTGTTTTCGTATCCAATCTCTAAGTCTGTGCCTCTTTATAGGTGAATTGAGTCCATTGATATTAAGAGATATTAATGACCAGTGGTTGTTGACTCGAGTCATTTTTTTTTGGGGGGGTAGTAGAGTGTATGTGTTTTCCTTCTTTGAGTTGTGCTAGTGAAGGATCGCTAGATGTTTGAGTTATTGTAATCAGTGTTGGCAATGTTGGATTCCTTGGAATGCAATTTTCCTTCTAATATTCTCTGTAAGGCTGGATTAGTAGTTACGTATTGTTTAAATTTGTTTTTATCCTGGAATATTTTGTTTTCTCCGTTGATAGTGAATGAAAACTTGTCTGGGTATATTAATCTGGGCTTGCATCCATGGTCCCTTAGTTTCTGCAGTACCTCTATCCAGGACCTTCTGGCTTTCATGGTTTCTATAGAGAAGTCTGGTGTAAGTCTGATAGGTTTACCTTTATAGGTTACTTGACCTTTTTCCTTTGCAGCTCTTAATATCCTTTCTTTAATCTGAATGCTTTGTGTTTTGATTATTATATGGCGAGGGGATGTTTTTTTCTGATCCAGTCTATTCGGTGTTTTGTATGCTTCTTGCACCTTCATAGGAATATCACTCTTTAGGATGGGAAAGTTTTCTTCTATAATTTTGTTGAATATATTTTCTGGACCTTTGGTCTGCAATTCTTCTCCTTCTTCTACTCCTATTATTCTTAGATTTGGTTTTTTTATTATGTCCCATATTTCCTGAATGTTTTGTGATGAGAATTTGTTGGATTTGCTGTTTTCTTTGGTCAGGGCCTTTATTTTCTCTATGTGTCTTCATAATCTGAGATTCGTTCTTCTATCTCTTGTATTCTATTGGTTATGCTTGTTCCTGAAGTCTCTGTTTGTTTACCTAGATTTTCCATATCCAGCCGGTCCTCGGTTTGTGTTTTCTTCACTGCCTCCATTTCAGTTTTCAATTCTTGAACTGATTCCATTACCTGTTTGATTGTTTTTTCTTGGTTTCCCAGGGTATCATTTATGAATTTACTTATTTCTTCAAACATTTTGTTATATTTGTCTTCCATTTCTTTACTCATTTCTTCCATCTTTTTGTTATATTTCTCTTCTATTTCTTTAAGTGAGTTATTCATACCCTGTTTAAGAGACTCTATTGCTTTCATAATGACACTGTTTTCCACTTCTTCCGGTATAGGGTGTTCAAGTCCTTCTGTCATAAGATCGCTGGGATCTGGTGTTTTCGTGTTGTTTTTCAGATTGTGGGAGGAATTCTTGCCTTGGCGCCTGCCCATCTCTTCCTTCAGATGCTCTCTAATGGCTCTTCCCTCCGCTGGGTCTTTTGCTACTGGATTAGTGCCCCTTTCTATCCAGGAATCAATTTGCCTGCAGCCTTAGCTTGCTGCAGGCAGGCTATTAGAACAAAAGGATTTCCGTCCCTTTGCACTCACCGCCTGTATGTCCCGCGGTGCCCACCCCAGCTGAGAAGGAGGAATTTAAGCCCCGAAAAAAGGAGAGGGGAGGGTATGGGTGCCAGGCAGAAAGCTGGGATGGCGTAGCAGGAGAGAGGGAGTAGCTGGGGGAAGCTGCCCCTTTGGAGTAGCCAGGGAGATAAGGATGGCGGGAATATTGTGTGTTCCCTAACCAGCCTTGTATGGTGGTCAGGAACAATACACTTACCCCTCCACAGGATCAGAGCCCCTCGCTGGTCAGAGGTGCCCCTGCCTGCAGTCTTGGCTTGCTGCAGGCCGGCTATCAGAACAAAGGGACTCCAGTCCCTTTGCACTCACCGCCTGACCTGGCCCGCGGTGCCCACCCTGGCTGAGATGGAGGAATTTAAGCCCCGAAAAAAGGAGAGGGGAGGGTATGGGTTCCAGGCAGAAAGCTGGGATGGCATAGCAGGAGAGAGGGATTAGCTGGGGGAAGCTGCCCCTTTGGAGTAGCCAGGGAGATAAGGATGGCGGGAATATTGTGTGTTCCCTAACCGGCCTTGTGTGGCGGTCAGGAACAATGCACTTACCCCTCCACAGGATCAGAGCCCCTCGCTGGTCAGAGGTGCCCCTGCCTGCAGTCTTGGCTTGCTGCAGGCCGGCTATCAGAACAAAGGGACTCCAGTCCCTTTGCACTCACCGCCTGACCTGACCCGCGGTGCCCACCCTGGCTGAGATGGAGGAATTTAAGCCCCGAAAAAAGGAGAGGGGAGGGTATGGGTTCCAGGCAGAAAGCTGGGATGGCGTAGCAGGAGAGAGGGATTAGCTGGGGCAAGCTGCCCCTTTGGAGTAGCCAGGGAGATAAGGATGGCGGGAATATTGTGTGTTTCCTAACCGGCCTTGTGTGGCGGTCAGGAACAATACACTTACCCCTCCACAGGATCAGAGCCCCTCGCTGGTCAGAGGTGCCCCTGCCTGCAGTCTTGGCTTGCTGCAGGCCAGCTATCAGAACAAAGGGCCAGAAGGATTTTCATAAACATTTAAATAACAAAATCACTTCTTCTAATGTATTTATTGTCCAGGAAAAATAAAAACTAAATACGTTTAATCACTAACCACTGAGTCATTTTCCACAGTATATAGACTCAGATCCAGGAAAATGAAACATTCATGTATTTGGGAGTTAGAGTTGAAAAAGATTTAGGAAAACTTTTCATTCGAAGCTTTAAAATGTTGGATATAAGATAAAAAAATATTTTAGGAAAATCATTATTCTTCATTTTCCTATGAAGCAGAGAGGGAAGAGAGGCAGATAGACAGAAAAAGACACACACATACACACACAGAAAGAGAGAAAGAGAGACAGAGAGGGGGGGGATACAGGTGAACTTTGTCAGAATTTACATATTTGTGACTTTGAGATACACTGAAGAAATAGTTGACAGAAAGTTCATATATTGAGAAGTTACTTAAATACATTATTTATAACAACACATGTTTTCAGAATGTTAAATACATTATTGTAAGCCTCCGCACTTTCTGTGGATACCCAGGCCTAATCCAGGAGCGTACTTTCCTGAACCAGGGCCACGAGAATGGACGACTGTCCTAAGGGTTTAAACAGACAAACACAAGAGACCTGCTCGCTTGCCAAAGAGCAATAAAGCCCTTTATTAAACTCAAGTCGGGTATTTATACCAGGAGGCAAGAGGGTTCAAAAGGACATGGCCCCCTCCCATCAGGAGCAGTAGAATAGATTGATACAATCCCAGCGCCTCAGGCAGAATCAGCTACGGGGGAGGCAGGTGTGGGAGGCGTGTAGGGCCCGCAGCTGCAACCGTGTTTACAGGTGGAATTACCATAACAAAGAGAGCCAAGTTCTTTCTAAGCTACCCTCAAGCCAGTGCTAGTGCAGAATCTCCAGGGGCCAGAGGTCAAACAGCCCTGCGAAATGCCAAGGAAGAAAAAGGAAAAAGACCTGGGTACCTACAAGTCTCCCTTTAAATATATATAAATATGATGGCAGAAACCTGTCTTAGGTGTCACCGGGATCCAGGACAAATCCGGATCCATCGTCAGGATCACGCCTCAGGTCCAGACGTGTCCCATGTCTTAGATTGGAAAAGCCTGCCCAGTGATCTAGGCCCGTCTCTGGTTAAAGCCATCCTCCAACGCGTTCAGCCAATATTATGCTGAAAGATATTCCAAGGCGAATGCCTACTAGGGCTAGGCCATGGCAGACCTGAGAGCCATTGGCCAGATGAAGATACTCTAGCATACATATAAGCATTCCTGGAAGAGATAGTGCTTGCACAATATCTGAAACATTTGCTCAGAATAGAGCCCCTTGAGTAGGGCTACAGCACCGGCCAATGGGACCCCCGGCATGACTATTCAAACTAAATTAGAGCCAATTAGTTATTTGTATTCTGGGGTCTGAGGAAAAGCAGCAAAATCTTGACCTGTGACCATCAGAGGTCAAAATCCACACCCAGTTTATAAAGATCAACTACAGCATCCAATCGAGAATTTAGATTACTTTGAATAGTTATGGTAATTCTGTCTATCTGGCAAGGTTTTTGCCACGAGCTCCCAATGCTGCAATCAGGGCAGGGGAGGTAGCTGTTTTCCCCTCAGGGGGTCAAGCAGCCTGGGCAGATCAAGGCAGAGCAAGACAGAAGGCTGGGAAAGGGGGAAAATCAGGCGCTGGATCATCTCTCAGGAATCTGCCAACTCCGCCGCCGCCTCCGCTGCCGTGTCCGTGGGAACTCTTGATCTCGCCTCATCCTCAGGACTCTGAGTAGGGGAATTCACGATCCGCACCAGTCGTTCAGGGACCCAGATCGGAAGCTCTGCATCTTGTGGAAATACACAAACCGCTCCTCTGCCCCAAGTTAAGACCCGGTCCAGACCACACCAAGTGTCGTTTGCCAGATTTTTTCACTTTACTAAGGGCTTCCTGGGGGAGCTAGACTGCCAATGATTCTCGGCCGCTGTACGGGAGCCAGCATCCACGGTCAGAAAGTTTAAAATGTATAAAATGAACGATAGATGCTTTCTGGGGGTAGAACTGTAATCCCCCCTTTTAGTTTTGTGCAGATAAGCCTTAAGAGTTCGGTGGGTCCTCTCTACGACTGCCTGCCCCTGGGGGTTATGGGGTATACCGGTTTTGTGAGAAATATGAAACTCACGGCAGAACTTAGCAAAACCAGCACTGGTATAGGCTGGTCCATTGTCAGTTTCAAGAGATTTAGGGACCCCCATGTAGGCAAAGGCCTGCAGACAGTGACTTTTAACATCCCATAATTTTTCTCCTATATGAGCTGAGGCAAAGATAAGGTGTGAATATGTGTCCACAGTTACGTGAACATACTGTAAACATCCAAAAGAAGGAACGTGGGTAACATCCATCTGCCATAAATGGTTGGGAGCCAGCCCACGCGGGTTAATTCCCAAATGGGGAGCAGTCAAAAATTCTACACATAAAGGGCACTTCTTAACAATATCAGTGGCTTGCTCCTGAGCTATTTTATAATGAAATCTCAAAGACCCAGCATTGAGATGAAGGCAATTATGAGCTTCCTCAGCAGCTTCATAATATTCTTTACTAACTGTATAAACCTAATGAGTGGGTTCATCAGCCAAGGCATTGCCTTCACTCAAGGGGCCAGGAAGATCGCTATGTGCCCTCAAATGTCCCACGTAAATGGGAACAGACCTGGCCCAAAGCAATGCCTGAATAGCCAGAAGCTGAATCTGGACTCAAGATACAGAAGCAATATAAGCTGCAGTTTCTAAAGGTACAAGAATTTTGCTAATATACTGACTGTCAGTATAGAGGTTAAATGGAATGTCAGCATATTTTTTCCAGAGCCAGTTGTACTGCGGTTAATTCAGTTACCTGAGCTGAGTTAGTATCAGCGGTCTGAGGAGAGAGGGAGTACACCACAGCTCTCCCGGTGGAGGAGCCGTCAGTAAATACATTCCTAGCCCCAGTCAAAGGGGCTTAAGGAAATAACTTTAGGGAAACACACCGGATGATTTTTGAAAAAGGTGACTAGCTTATTAGAAGGGTAATGATTATCAAGCTTACAGGGATTGGTGCATAGAAATAAGGTCCAATCCTCAGCAAAATTCTGCAGCCAAGTTATTTCTGACTGGGTATATGGTGTTATAACTTTATCAGGCAACATACCAAAGGTTTGCAAACACAGTTTATATCCTTTCTGAATAATGCGCAGCACATCTGATGTATAAGATATAATTATTTTTACAGGTGACACGTGTTCATGCACCCATAGGATTGGCCCTGTTTGCCAAAAAACTCCAGTAGGGCTATGTTTGGAAGGAAATATTATTAAGAACAGAGGTTGATTATAAAGGGCTTTCTTTTTACTCTTTGGAAAGCGAGCAGGTCTTCTGCGCCGTGTCACCTTGATCCTGGTGCCTAGCTTTTCCACAAGCTGCAGTAGCTGATCTGCTAACTGCCCTTATAACTCCGAAGTGGACATTTCAGCACCCATTTTCCTCAAAATTAAGTTTATTCACCCCCTTATCATACGTGCACAATTGCACACTACAAAACTGGCCAGTTTCCGGATCGTGGGGGGACCCTTACCTCTTGGGCTCTCGTGGTGGATCCACAGACAGCAGAATGCGGTTTTTCAGTCCTTCGTTAAGTGCCCACCCAGGGACACCATCTGTAAGCTTCCGCACTTTCTGTGGATACCCAGGCCTAATCCAGGAGTGTGCTTTCCTGAACCAGGGCCACGAGAATGGACGACTGTCCTAAGGGTTTAAACAGACAATCACAAGAGACCTGCTCACTTGCCAAAGAGCAATAAAGCCCTTTATTAAACTCAAGTCGGGTATTTATACCAGGAGGCAAGAGGGTTCAAAAGGACATGGCCCCCTCCCATCAGGAGCAGTAGAATAGATTGATACATTCCCAGCGCCTCAGGCAGAATCAGCTACGGGGGAGGCAGGTGTGGGAGGCGTGTAGGGCCTGCAGCTGCAACCTTGTTTACAGGTGGAATTACCATAACAAAGACAGCCAAGTTCTTTCTTAGCTACCCTCAAGCCAGTGCTAGTGCAGAATCTCCAGGGGTCAGAGGTCATACAGCCCTGCGAAATGCCAAGGAAGAAAAGGGAAAAAGACCTGGGTACCTACACATTATGACAGTACATGTATTTAAAATGTATAGCAAATTCACTAATATCATTAATAAAAATACAGATAATATAAATGAGTAATGATTTGAACAGAGAGGTATAGAAAATAATGAAATAGAATAATCATTTAACAAGTCACTTTATTCCCTCTGAAAATATAAAATAAAACTTTCAGTGGAAACCATGACAAATATATTACAATGTATCTGTGCCAAGTGGCTGAGTATTAGCAAAGTGGTGGAGGCAATTATGACAAATAGTTGCCTGCCTCTTTTCATATTGATCCTGAACATCAAGCCAAGAAATACAGTAGCTGAGTTTTTGCCAAAATAATAGTCAGTGAATCATACACTTGATGTGAAAAGGTCAGCAAACAAAGGAGCATAGCATCAGTCTGTAATTGGATTATAAAGGGGATTCTCCACTCATTCTTACTAACTGGTGACAGAAAACAAAGCACATCAAGAAAGACTGAGAACTACTGTTCAGTCCACTGTTATTTTATTTTATTTTTTGTTTCTTTGAGACAGGGTTTCTCTGTGTATCTTTGTGACCTGTGCTGAAACTCACTGTGTAAAACAGGCTTGCCTTGAACTCACAGAGATTCACTTTCCTCTGTCCTTTGAGTGCTGTGATTAAAGACATATACCACCACAGCCTGGCTCTAATTTTTTTTTTATTTTTAGAATTTGGAGAACATGTACATTCCTTGAGTGTTACTAATCAGAAGATTGGGGCTTGGGGCAGGTTTGAAGGATTTCATGGAAGAGCCTATGTGACTCAGGGACCCAGGTCTGTGAATATGAACCTACATAATGTGTCAGTATTTTGTATTTCAACCCATATTCCACAATTATTTCTTTTTAATTATTTAGAAAGTTTGTTTGTCATGGATATCTCTAGTAACATGCTTTTTAAAAATTGCTTGTTGATGATTTCCCACATATATAAAATATTCTGATAATTCTTCTCTCTGATGTCATCTCAATATTGTCAGGTCCCCCCACCCAACAAGTCCCTTACACACTATCAATAATTTTAGATTTTTGTGGCCCTATAAGTTTAATCAGGGATATGTGTACCCTTAATTTTGGAAATAATGCTGGGGCCTTAAAGGCCTCACAACTAGAAAGAATAAGGGTAGACAATGTTCTTTCTACTTCAATCTCCCATTGGATCGCAGTTCAGATATGAAATGTATAATCCCATGAGACATGTCCTCTTTGTAACCTCCAGCACTCAGAAAAATGGCTAGTTTATGTCCAGTGTAAGCAAGCATGTTAGCTGTGACTGAATATCCAGAATACATGACAAATTTAAAACACAAAGTATGAGAAAAGTGACAGTCCTGTCAAAGTGGAAATGGGACATTGAGAGAGACAGAGAGACAGGGAGACAGGGAGAGAGACAAATATTGAATAAGGCGACCAGAGACATCTTTTGTTGGTTTTGAAAAATTATATAACAACTCTAGAAACAGTACAGAGAACATTTAGTTTTCTGAAAGTAATTATGGACCATGTGACTTGATTACACCATTCCTTGGAATATGCCTAAATGACTTGATATTCTACTTCACATGTATTTTCTCATGTATGTTCACAACATCTTTTCACAGCAGCCAGAAAATAGAAAAAACCTAAATGTTCTAAAGATGTCTAATGAATAATAAAAAAGTGTTACATGTATACTATTCCATTGTAAAGAAAGATGAAATCATGACATTTGTAGGCAAATGGCAGGTACTATAAAAGATACTACTGAGTGAGCTAACCCACATAAAAAAGGCAAATGTTGCATGTTAGGTCTCTTCTGTTATTCCCAGCGCCACATCTTCAGATAAAATTTCAGGACTCACCTGGAAACACACTAAATGCCCCTCGACTGAAGAAAGGATAAGGAAAATGTGGTACATTTACACAATGGTATACAACACAACACAGCAGAAAAACAATAATGACAACTTGAATTTTGCAGGAAAATGGATGGAGTTAGAAAACATTGTTTTGAGTGAGGTAAGCCAGACACAGAAAGACAATTATTACATGTACTCACTCATAGGTGGTTTTTAAACATAAAGCAAAGAAAACCAGTCTACAAACCATAATCCCAGAGAACTTAAACACCAATGAGGTCACTAAGAGAGACATACATAGATCTAATCTACATGGGAAGTAGGAAAGGACAAGATCTCCTGAGTAAATTTGGAATATGGGGACCTTGGGGGAGAGTTGAACGGGAGGGGAGAGGCACAGAGGGAATTGGAGAAAAATGTAGAGCTCAATAAATATCAATAAAAAAAGTTCAGGGCTCACTTGTTACTTTGGAATATAACAACATTCAGTGAAAAAAAACACACAAAAGTTAAAGAGTTGAAGGTGGTGCATATTGGAGGGTTTAGAGAGAGGGAAGAAAGGAAATAAGGGAATGATGTAACTATGTTATAATCTCAAAATTGAAAGAGATAGAAATAATAATAAAATATAATTTAAATAAAGTATCATGAATGGCTGACTCATTCTTTACAATGGTATAGTTAGTAATCATGGGTTGCTAGCTGTAGGTTATTCCATGTGTCATAGAGGGAATCCCCAGAGTATAAACAAGTACTGTAAAGTCCTGATATTCTTAGTTGTTCCTAGAAATTGATCACAAGAGCCTATGTGTAAACACAACACAGACCTTTGTTTTGATGTGTAAAGAAGTAAACTGGGCAGAAATAGTGTTTGCTTTAGGAAATGTAAACATATTTTCAGCTTGAATGTAGAGTTCATTACCACATTATACAATATTTCTGAACATCATTATTTTTACATACTGTTTCACTTGATTTGGTTTCTTCTGATTAATGATACTTGTATTTATTGCCAGTGGAATATAGTAGCAGTTTTTATATTACTCATGCAGTTAAGCTTTGGTGATATCTTCTGTATCTCTGTCATAGTCTTTGAATTCAATATACAGGAAAAATAAAGTAGTCAATATTTGGAAAGACTTAAAGATAGCACGGGACATATCAATAACCTTATAGGAGATCCTTCTTTAGTTTTAACATCTTATCTTCTAATAGTGTGGTTGCTTGGCTCATAAAGACCATGTGACAGTTTTAAATTCTTTTAACTGCAAAGTATTATGCTTAGATTCAAAATGTGTTTTAAAGTACATGTTGTTTTAAATGAATCATATATGACATATGCATATGCATTGTGACCTTTACCCAAAAGTACAGTTCTGGAGGCAAAACGATTACTTAAATGCTCTCCCAAGGATAGTTCTTTATGACAGCAACACTCAATTAATCATTCCAACAGAATCTGACCTTTAGCTTAATCTTATTACTTTAGGGATATGAGATCATACACCATTCAG